>NC_090442.1:991848801-991881301 GCF_031143425.1 Pleurodeles waltl
CCATCTCCCCATCTCCCATCTCCCCATCTCATTCCAGTTAGACATGGTTCTGAGAGCCAGTGTATGTTCATTTGACACACATGCACGCACTCAATGGATCCCCATCTCCCATCTCCCCATCTCATTCCAGTTAGACATGGTTCTGAGAGCCAGTGTATGTTCATTTGACACACATGCACGCACTCAATGGATCCCCATCTCCCCATCTCCCCATCTCCCCATCTCATTCCAGTTAGACATGGTTCTGAGAGCCAGTGTATGTTTTTTGACACACATGCACGCACTCAATGGATCCCCATCTCCCCATCCCCATCTCATTCCAGTTAGACATGGTTCTGAGAGCCAGTGTATGTTCATTTGACACACATGCATGCACTCATGGATCCCCATCTCCCATCTCCCCATCTCCCCATCTCCCATCTCCCCATCTCCCCATCTCATTCCAGTTAGACATGGTTCTGAGAGCCAGTGTATGTTCATTTGACACACAGGCACGCACTCAATGGATCCCCATCTCCCCATCTCCCCATCTCATTCCAGTTAGACATGGTTCTGAGAGCCAGTGTATGTTCATTTGACACACATGCACGCACTCAATGGATCCCCATCTCCCATCTCCCCATCTCCCCATCTCATTCCAGTTAGACATGGTTCTGAGAGCCAGTGTATGTTCATTTGACACACATGCACGCACTCAATGGATCCCCATCTCCCCATCTCCCCATCTCATTCCAGTTAGACATGGTTCTGAGAGCCAGTGTATGTTCATTTGACACACATGCACGCACTCAATGGATCCCCATCTCCCCATCTCCCCATCTCATTCCAGTTAGACATGGTTCTGAGAGCCAGTGTATGTTCATTTGACACACATGCACGCACTCAATGGATCCCCATCTCCCCATCTCCCATCTCCCCATCTCATTCCAGTTAGACATGGTTCTGAGAGCCAGTGTATGTTCATTTGACACACATGCACGCACTCAATGGATCCCCATCTCCCCATCTCCCATCTCATTCCAGTTAGACATGGTTCTGAGAGCCAGTGTATGTTCATTTGACACACATGCACGCACTCAATGGATCCCCATCTCCCCATCTCCCCATCTCCCCATCTCCCATCTCATTCCAGTTACACTGGCTCTCAGAACCATGTCTATGTTCATTTGACACACATGCACGCACTCAATGGATCCCCATCTCCCCATCTCATTCCAGTTAGACATGGTTCTGAGAGCCAGTGTATGTTCATTTGACACACATGCACGCACTCAATGGATCCCCATCTCCCCATCTCATTCCAGTTAGACATGGTTCTGAGAGCCAGTGTATGTTCATTTGACACACATGCACGCACTCAATGGATCCCCATCTCCCCATCTCATTCCAGTTAGACATGGTTCTGAGAGCCAGTGTATGTTCATTTGACACACATGCACGCACTCAATGGATCCCCATCTCCCCATCTCCCCATCTCCCCATCTCATTCCAGTTAGACATGGTTCTGAGAGCCAGTGTATGTTCATTTGACACACATGCACGCACTCAATGGATCCCCATCTCCCCATCTCCCCATCTCATTCCAGTTAGACATGGTTCTGAGAGCCAGTGTATGTTCATTTGACACACATGCACGCACTCAATGGATCCCCATCTCCCATCTCCCCATCTCATTCCAGTTAGACATGGTTCTGAGAGCCAGTGTATGTTCATTTGACACACATGCACGCACTCAATGGATCCCCATCTCCCCATCTCATTCCAGTTAGACATGGTTCTGAGAGCCAGTGTATGTTCATTTGACACACATGCACGCATTCAATGGATCCCCATCTCCCATCTCATTCCAGTTAGACATGGTTCTGAGAGCCAGTGTATGTTCATTTGACACACATGCACGCACTCAATGGATCCCCATCTCCCCATCTCATTCCAGTTAGACATGGTTCTGAGAGCCAGTGTATGTTCATTTGACACACATGCACGCACTCAATGGATCCCCATCTCCCCATCTCCCCATCTCATTCCAGTTAGACATGGTTCTGAGAGCCAGTGTATGTTCATTTGACACACATGCACGCACTCAATGGATCCCCATCTCCCCATCTCCCCATCTCCCCATCTCCCCATCTCCCCATCTCATTCCAGTTAGACATGGTTCTGAGAGCCAGTGTATGTTCATTTGACACACATGCACGCACTCAATGGATCCCCATCTCCCCATCTCATTCCAGTTAGACATGGTTCTGAGAGGCAGTGTATGTTCATTTGACACACATGCACGCACTCAATGGATCCCCATCTCCCCATCTCCCCATCTCATTCCAGTTAGACATGGTTCTGAGAGCCAGTGTATGTTCATTTGACACACATGCACGCACTCAATGGATCCCCATCTCCCCATCTCCCATCTCCTCTCCCATCTCATTCCAGTTAGACCTGGTTCTGAGAGCCAGTGTATGTTCATTTGACACACATGCACGCACTCAATGGATACCCATCTCCCATCTCATTCCATTTAGACATGGTTCTGAGAGCCAGTGTATGTTCATTTGACACACATGCACGCACTCAATGGATCCCCATCTCCCCATCTCCCCATCTCATTCCAGTTAGACATGGTTCTGAGAGCCAGTGTATGTTCATTTGACACACATGCACGCACTCAATGGATCCCCATCTCCCCATCTCCCCATCTCATTCCAGTTAGACATGGTTCTGAGAGCCAGTGTATGTTCATTTGACACACATGCACGCACTCAATGGATGCCCATCTCCCCATCTCCCCATCTCCCCATCTCATTCCAGTTAAACATGGTTCTGAGAGCCAGTGTATGTTCATTTGACACACATGCACGCACTCAATGGATCCCCATCTCCCCATCTCCCCATCTCATTCCAGTTAGACATGGTTCTGAGAGCCAGTGTATGTTCATTTGACACACATGCACGCACTCAATGGATCCCCATCTCCCATCTCCCATCTCCCATCTCCCCATCTCATTCCAGTTAGACATGGTTCTGAGAGCCAGTGTATGTTCATTTGACACACATGCACGCACTCAATGGATCCCCATCTCCCCATCTCCCATCTCATTCCAGTTAGACATGGTTCTGAGAGCCAGTGTATGTTCATTTGACACACATGCACGCACTCAATGGATCCCCATCTCCCCATCTCCCCATCTCATTCCAGTTAGACATGGTTCTGAGAGCCAGTGTATGTTCATTTGACACACATGCACGCACTCAATGGATCCCCATCTCCCCATCTCCCCATCTCATTCCAGTTAGACATGGTTCTGAGAGCCAGTGTATGTTCATTTGACACACATGCACGCACTCAATGGATCCCCATCTCCCCATCTCATTCCAGTTAGACATGGTTCTGAGAGCCAGTGTATGTTCATTTGACACACATGCACGCACTCAATGGATCCCCATCTCCCCATCTCCCCATCTCCCCATCTCATTCCAGTTAGACATGTTCTGAGAGCCAGTGTATGTTCATTTGACACACATGCACGCACTTTAATGGATCCCCATCTCCCCATCTCCCCATCTCATTCCAGTTAGACATGGTTCTGAGAGCCAGTGTATGTTCATTTGACACACATGCACGCACTCAATGGATCCCCATCTCCCCATCTCCCCATCTCCCCATCTCATTCCAGTTAGACATGGTTCTGAGAGCCAGTGTATGTTCATTTGACACACATGCAACGCACTCAATGGATCCCCATCTCCCATCTCCCCATCTCATTCCAGTTAGACATGGTTCTGAGAGCCAGTGTATGTTCATTTGACACACATGCACGCACTCAATGGATCCCCATCTCCCCATCTCCCCATCTCCCCATCTCATTCCAGTTAGACATGGTTCTGAGAGCCAGTGTATGTTCATTTGACACACATGCACGCACTCAATGGATCCCCATCTCCCCATCTCCCCATCTCATTCCAGTTAGACATGGTTCTGAGAGCCAGTGTATGTTCATTTGACACACATGCACACACTCAATGGATCCCCATCTCCCCATCTCCCCATCTCCCATCTCATTCCAGTTAGACATGGTTCTGAGAGCCAGTGTATGTTCATTTGACACACATGCACGCACTCAATGGATCCCCATCTCCCCATCTCCCCATCTCATTCCAGTTAGACATGGTTCTGAGAGCCAGTGTATGTTCATTTGACACACATGCACGCACTCAATGGATCCCCATCTCCCCATCTCCCCATCTCCCCATCTCATTCCAGTTAGACATGGTTCTGAGAGCCAGTGTATGTTCATTTGACACACATGCACGCACTCAATGGATCCCCATCTCCCCATCTCCCCATCTCCCCATCTCCCCATCTCCCCATCTCCCCATCTCATTCCAGTTAGACATGGTTCTGAGAGCCAGTGTATGTTCATTTGACACACATGCACGCACTCAATGGATCCCCATCTCCCATCTCCCCATCTCCCCATCTCATTCCAGTTAGTGGTTCTGAGAGCCAGTGTATGTTCATTTGACACCACATGCACGCACTCAATGGATCCCCATCTCCCCATCTCCCCATCTCATTCCAGTTAGACATGGGTTCTGAGAGCCAGTGTATGTTCATTTGACACACATGCACGCACTCAATGGATCCCCATCTCCCCATCTCCCCATCCTCCCCATCTCATTCCAGTTAGACATGGTTCTGAGAGCCAGTGTATGTTCATTTGACACACATGCACGCACTCAATGGTTCCCCATCTCCCCATCTCCTTCCAGTTAGACATGGTTCTGAGAGCCAGTGTATGTTCATTTTGACACACATGCACGCACTCAATGGATCCCCATCTCCCCATCTCCCCATCTCCTTCCAGTTAGACATGGTTCTGTCTGAGAGCCAGTGTATGTTCATTTGACACACATGCACGCACTCAATGGATCCCCATCTCCCCATCTCCTTCCAGTTAGACATGGTTCTGAGAGCCAGTGTATGTTCATTTGACACACATGCACGCACTCAATGGATCCCCATCTCCCCATCTCATTCCAGTTAGACATGGTTCTGAGAGCCAGTGTATGTTCATTTGACACACATGCACGCAACTCAATGGATCCCCATCTCCCCATCTCCCCATCTCCCATTCTCGCCCCATCTCATTCCAGTTAGACATGGTTCTGAGAGCCAGTGTATGTTCATTTGACACACATGCACGCACTCAATGGATCCCCATCTCCCATCTCCCCATCTCATTCCAGTTAGACATGGTTCTGAGAGCCAGTGTATGTTCATTTGACACACATGCACGCACTCAATGGTTCCCCATCTCCCCATCTCCTTCCAGTTAGACATGGTTCTGAGAGCCAGTGTATGTTCATTTGACACACATGCACGCACTCAATGGATCCCCATCTCCCCATCTCCTTCCAGTTAGACATGGTTCTGAGAGCCAGTGTATGTTCATTTGGACACACATGCACGCACTCAATGGATCCCCATCTCCCCATCTCCTTCCAGTTAGACATGGTTTGAGAGCCAGTGTATGTTCATTTGAACCACACCATGCACGCACTCAATGGATCCCCATCCTTCCCCACTCCCCATCTCATTCCAGTTAGACATGGTTCTGAGAGCCAGTGTATGTTCATTTGACACACATGCACACACTCAATGGATCCCCATCTCCCCATCTCCCCATCTCCCCATCTCCCATCTCCCCATCTCATTCCAGTTAGACATGGTTCTGAGAGCCAGTTATGTTCATTTGACACACATGCACGCACTCAATGGATCCCCATCTCCCCATCTCCCCATCTCATTCCAGTTAGACATGGTTCTGAGAGCCAGTGTATGTTCATTTGACACACATGCACGCACTCAATGGATCCCCATCTCCCCATCCCATCTCCCCATCTCATTCCAGTTAGACATGGTTCTGAGAGCCAGTGTATGTTCATTTGACACACATGCACGCACTCAATGGATCCCCCATCTCCCCATCTCCCCATCTCCCCATCTCATTCCAGTTAGACATGGTTCTGAGAGCCAGTGTATGTTCATTTGACACACATGCACGCACTCAATGGATCCCCATCTCCCCATCTCCCCATCTCATTCCAGTTAGACATGGTTCTGAGAGCCAGTGTATGTTCATTTGACACACATGCACGCACTCAATGGATCCCCATCTCCCCATCTCATTCCAGTTAGACATGGTTCTGAGAGCCAGTGTATGTTCATTTGACACACATGCACGCACTCAATGGATCCCCATCTCCCCATCTCCCCATCTCATTCCAGTTAGACATGGTTCTGAGAGCCAGTGTATGTTCATTTGACACACATGCACGCACTCAATGGATCCCCATCTCCCCATCTCCCCATCTCATTCAGTTAGACATGGTTCTGAGAGCCAGTGTATGTTCATTTGACACACATGCACGCACTCAATGGATCCCCATCTCCCCATCTCCCCATCTCATTCCAGTTAGACATGGTTCTGAGAGCCAGTGTATGTTCATTTGACACACATGCACGCACTCAATGGATCCCCATCTCCCCATCTCCCCATCTCCCCATCTCATTCCAGTTAGACATGGTTCTGAGAGCCAGTGTATGTTCATTTGACACACATGCACGCACTCAATGGATCCCCATCTCCCCATCTCCCCATCTCATTCCAGTTAGACATGGTTCTGAGAGCCAGTGTATGTTCATTTGACACACATGCACGCACTCAATGGATCCCCATCTCCCCATCTCCCCATCTCCCCATCTCCCCATCTCATTCCAGTTAGACATGGTTCTGAGAGCCAGTGTATGTTCATTTGACACACATGCACGCACTCAATGGATCCCCATCTCCCCATCTCCCCATTTCCCCATCTCATTCCAGTTAGACATGGTTCTGAGAGCCAGTGTATGTTCATTTGACACACATGCACGCACTCAATGGATCCCCATCTCCCCATCTCCCCATCTCCCCATCTCATTCCAGTTAGACATGGTTCTGAGAGCCAGTGTATGTTCATTTGACACACATGCACGCACTCAATGGATCCCCATCTCCCCATCTCCCCATCTCATTCCAGTTAGACATGGTTCTGAGAGCCAGTGTATGTTCATTTGACACACATGCACGCACTCAATGGATCCCCATCTCCCCATCTCCCCATCTCATTCCAGTTAGACATGGTTCTGAGAGCCAGTGTATGTTCATTTGACACACATGCACGCACTCAATGGATCCCCATCTCCCCATCTCCCCATCTCATTCCAGTTAGACATGGTTCTGAGAGCCAGTGTATGTTCATTTGACACACATGCACGCACTCAATGGATCCCCATCTCCCCATCTCCCCATCTCCCCATCTCATTCCAGTTAGACATGGTTCTGAGAGCCAGTGTATGTTCATTTGACACACATGCACGCACTCAATGGATCCCCATCTCCCCATCTCCCCATCTCCCCATCTCATTCCAGTTAGACATGGTTCTGAGAGCCAGTGTATGTTCATTTGACACACATGCACGCACTCAATGGATCCCCATCTCCCCATCTCCCCATCTCATTCCAGTTAGACATGGTTCTGAGAGCCAGTGTATGTTCATTTGACACACATGCACGCACTCAATGGATCCCCATCTCCCCATCTCATTCCAGTTAGACATGGTTCTGAGAGCCAGTGTATGTTCATTTGACACACATGCACGCACTCAATGGATCCCCATCTCCCCATCTCCCCATCTCCCCATCTCCCCATCTCCCCATCTCCCCATCTCATTCCAGTTAGACATGGTTCTGAGAGCCAGTGTATGTTCATTTGACACACATGCACGCACTCAATGGATCCCCATCTCCCCATCTCCCCATCTCCCCATCTCATTCCAGTTAGACATGGTTCTGAGAGCCAGTGTATGTTCATTTGACACACATGCACGCACTCAATGGATCCCCATCTCCCCATCTCCCCATCTCATTCCAGTTAGACATGGTTCTGAGAGCCAGTGTATGTTCATTTGACACACATGCACGCACTCAATGGATCCCCATCTCCCCATCTCCCCATCTCCCCATCTCATTCCAGTTAGACATGGTTCTGAGAGCCAGTGTATGTTTTTTTGACACACATGCACGCACTCAATGGATCCCCATCTCCCCATCTCCCCATCTCATTCCAGTTAGACATGGTTCTGAGAGCCAGTGTATGTTCATTTGACACACATGCACGCACTCAATGGATCCCCATCTCCCCATCTCCCCATCTCCCCATCTCCCCATCTCCCCATCTCCCCATCTCCCCATCTCATTCCAGTTAGACATGGTTCTGAGAGCCAGTGTATGTTCATTTGACACACAGGCACGCACTCAATGGATCCCCATCTCCCCATCTCCCCATCTCATTCCAGTTAGACATGGTTCTGAGAGCCAGTGTATGTTCATTTGACACACATGCACGCACTCAATGGATCCCCATCTCCCCATCTCCCCATCTCCCCATCTCATTCCAGTTAGACATGGTTCTGAGAGCCAGTGTATGTTCATTTGACACACATGCACGCACTCAATGGATCCCCATCTCCCCATCTCCCCATCTCATTCCAGTTAGACATGGTTCTGAGAGCCAGTGTATGTTCATTTGACACACATGCACGCACTCAATGGATCCCCATCTCCCCATCTCCCCATCTCATTCCAGTTAGACATGGTTCTGAGAGCCAGTGTATGTTCATTTGACACACATGCACGCACTCAATGGATCCCCATCTCCCCATCTCCCCATCTCCCCATCTCATTCCAGTTAGACATGGTTCTGAGAGCCAGTGTATGTTCATTTGACACACATGCACGCACTCAATGGATCCCCATCTCCCCATCTCCCCATCTCATTCCAGTTAGACATGGTTCTGAGAGCCAGTGTATGTTCATTTGACACACATGCACGCACTCAATGGATCCCCATCTCCCCATCTCACCATCTCCCCATCTCCCCATCTCATTCCAGTTACACTGGCTCTCAGAACCATGTCTATGTTCATTTGACACACATGCACGCACTCAATGGATCCCCATCTCCCCATCTCCCCATCTCATTCCAGTTAGACATGGTTCTGAGAGCCAGTGTATGTTCATTTGACACACATGCACGCACTCAATGGATCCCCATCTCCCCATCTCATTCCAGTTAGACATGGTTCTGAGAGCCAGTGTATGTTCATTTGACACACATGCACGCACTCAATGGATCCCCATCTCCCCATCTCATTCCAGTTAGACATGGTTCTGAGAGCCAGTGTATGTTCATTTGACACACATGCACGCACTCAATGGATCCCCATCTCCCCATCTCCCCATCTCCCCATCTCATTCCAGTTAGACATGGTTCTGAGAGCCAGTGTATGTTCATTTGACACACATGCACGCACTCAATGGATCCCCATCTCCCCATCTCCCCATCTCATTCCAGTTAGACATGGTTCTGAGAGCCAGTGTATGTTCATTTGACACACATGCACGCACTCAATGGATCCCCATCTCCCCATCTCCCCATCTCATTCCAGTTAGACATGGTTCTGAGAGCCAGTGTATGTTCATTTGACACACATGCACGCACTCAATGGATCCCCATCTCCCCATCTCATTCCAGTTAGACATGGTTCTGAGAGCCAGTGTATGTTCATTTGACACACATGCACGCATTCAATGGATCCCCATCTCCCCATCTCATTCCAGTTAGACATGGTTCTGAGAGCCAGTGTATGTTCATTTGACACACATGCACGCACTCAATGGATCCCCATCTCCCCATCTCATTCCAGTTAGACATGGTTCTGAGAGCCAGTGTATGTTCATTTGACACACATGCACGCACTCAATGGATCCCCATCTCCCCATCTCCCCATCTCCCCATCTCATTCCAGTTAGACATGGTTCTGAGAGCCAGTGTATGTTCATTTGACACACATGCACGCACTCAATGGATCCCCATCTCCCCATCTCCCCATCTCCCCATCTCCCCATCTCATTCCAGTTAGACATGGTTCTGAGAGCCAGTGTATGTTCATTTGACACACATGCACGCACTCAATGGATCCCCATCTCCCCATCTCATTCCAGTTAGACATGGTTCTGAGAGCCAGTGTATGTTCATTTGACACACATGCACGCACTCAATGGATCCCCATCTCCCCATCTCCCCATCTCATTCCAGTTAGACATGGTTCTGAGAGCCAGTGTATGTTCATTTGACACACATGCACGCACTCAATGGATCCCCATCTCCCCATCTCCCCATCTCCCCATCTCATTCCAGTTAGACCTGGTTCTGAGAGCCAGTGTATGTTCATTTGACACACATGCACGCACTCAATGGATACCCATCTCCCCATCTCATTCCATTTAGACATGGTTCTGAGAGCCAGTGTATGTTCATTTGACACACATGCACGCACTCAATGGATCCCCATCTCCCCATCTCCCCATCTCATTCCAGTTAGACATGGTTCTGAGAGCCAGTGTATGTTCATTTGACACACATGCACGCACTCAATGGATCCCCATCTCCCCATCTCCCCATCTCATTCCAGTTAGACATGGTTCTGAGAGCCAGTGTATGTTCATTTGACACACATGCACGCACTCAATGGATGCCCATCTCCCCATCTCCCCATCTCATTCCAGTTAAACATGGTTCTGAGAGCCAGTGTATGTTCATTTGACACACATGCACGCACTCAATGGATCCCCATCTCCCCATCTCCCCATCTCATTCCAGTTAGACATGGTTCTGAGAGCCAGTGTATGTTCATTTGACACACATGCACGCACTCAATGGATCCCCATCTCCCCATCTCCCCATCTCCCCATCTCCCCATCTCATTCCAGTTAGACATGGTTCTGAGAGCCAGTGTATGTTCATTTGACACACATGCACGCACTCAATGGATCCCCATCTCCCCATCTCCCCATCTCATTCCAGTTAGACATGGTTCTGAGAGCCAGTGTATGTTCATTTGACACACATGCACGCACTCAATGGATCCCCATCTCCCCATCTCATTCCAGTTAGACATGGTTCTGAGAGCCAGTGTATGTTCATTTGACACACATGCACGCACTCAATGGATCCCCATCTCCCCATCTCCCCATCTCATTCCAGTTAGACATGGTTCTGAGAGCCAGTGTATGTTCATTTGACACACATGCACGCACTCAATGGATCCCCATCTCCCCATCTCCCCATCTCATTCCAGTTAGACATGGTTCTGAGAGCCAGTGTATGTTCATTTGACACACATGCACGCACTCAATGGATCCCCATCTCCCCATCTCATTCCAGTTAGACATGGTTCTGAGAGCCAGTGTATGTTCATTTGACACACATGCACGCACTCAATGGATCCCCATCTCCCCATCTCCCCATCTCCCCATCTCATTCCAGTTAGACATGGTTCTGAGAGCCAGTGTATGTTCATTTGACACACATGCACGCACTTAATGGATCCCCATCTCCCCATCTCCCCATCTCATTCCAGTTAGACATGGTTCTGAGAGCCAGTGTATGTTCATTTGACACACATGCACGCACTCAATGGATCCCCATCTCCCCATCTCCCCATCTCATTCCAGTTAGACATGGTTCTGAGAGCCAGTGTATGTTCATTTGACACACATGCACGCACTCAATGGATCCCCATCTCCCCATCTCCCCATCTCATTCCAGTTAGACATGGTTCTGAGAGCCAGTGTATGTTCATTTGACACACATGCACGCACTCAATGGATCCCCATCTCCCCATCTCCCCATCTCCCCATCTCATTCCAGTTAGACATGGTTCTGAGAGCCAGTGTATGTTCATTTGACACACATGCACGCACTCAATGGATCCCCATCTCCCCATCTCCCCATCTCATTCCAGTTAGACATGGTTCTGAGAGCCAGTGTATGTTCATTTGACACACATGCACACACTCAATGGATCCCCATCTCCCCATCTCCCCATCTCCCCATCTCATTCCAGTTAGACATGGTTCTGAGAGCCAGTGTATGTTCATTTGACACACATGCACGCACTCAATGGATCCCCATCTCCCCATCTCCCCATCTCATTCCAGTTAGACATGGTTCTGAGAGCCAGTGTATGTTCATTTGACACACATGCACGCACTCAATGGATCCCCATCTCCCCATCTCCCCATCTCCCCATCTCATTCCAGTTAGACATGGTTCTGAGAGCCAGTGTATGTTCATTTGACACACATGCACGCACTCAATGGATCCCCATCTCCCCATCTCCCCATCTCCCCATCTCCCCATCTCATTCCAGTTAGACATGGTTCTGAGAGCCAGTGTATGTTCATTTGACACACATGCACGCACTCAATGGATCCCCATCTCCCCATCTCCCCATCTCCCCATCTCATTCCAGTTAGACATGGTTCTGAGAGCCAGTGTATGTTCATTTGACACACATGCACGCACTCAATGGATCCCCATCTCCCCATCTCCCCATCTCCCCATCTCATTCCAGTTAGACATGGTTCTGAGAGCCAGTGTATGTTCATTTGACACACATGCACGCACTCAATGGATCCCCATCTCCCCATCTCCCCATCTCCCCATCTCATTCCAGTTAGACATGGTTCTGAGAGCCAGTGTATGTTCATTTGACACACATGCACGCACTCAATGGTTCCCCATCTCCCCATCTCCTTCCAGTTAGACATGGTTCTGAGAGCCAGTGTATGTTCATTTGACACACATGCACGCACTCAATGGATCCCCATCTCCCCATCTCCCCATCTCCTTCCAGTTAGACATGGTTCTGAGAGCCAGTGTATGTTCATTTGACACACATGCACGCACTCAATGGATCCCCATCTCCCCATCTCCTTCCAGTTAGACATGGTTCTGAGAGCCAGTGTATGTTCATTTGACACACATGCACGCACTCAATGGATCCCCATCTCCCCATCTCATTCCAGTTAGACATGGTTCTGAGAGCCAGTGTATGTTCATTTGACACACATGCACGCACTCAATGGATCCCCATCTCCCCATCTCCCCATCTCCCCATCTCCCCATCTCATTCCAGTTAGACATGGTTCTGAGAGCCAGTGTATGTTCATTTGACACACATGCACGCACTCAATGGATCCCCATCTCCCCATCTCCCCATCTCCCCATCTCCCCATCTCATTCCAGTTAGACATGGTTCTGAGAGCCAGTGTATGTTCATTTGACACACATGCACGCACTCAATGGTTCCCCATCTCCCCATCTCCTTCCAGTTAGACATGGTTCTGAGAGCCAGTGTATGTTCATTTGACACACATGCACGCACTCAATGGATCCCCATCTCCCCATCTCCTTCCAGTTAGACATGGTTCTGAGAGCCAGTGTATGTTCATTTGACACACATGCACGCACTCAATGGATCCCCATCTCCCCATCTCCTTCCAGTTAGACATGGTTCTGAGAGCCAGTGTATGTTCATTTGACACACATGCACGCACTCAATGGATCCCCATCTCCCCATCTCATTCCAGTTAGACATGGTTCTGAGAGCCAGTGTATGTTCATTTGACACACATGCACACACTCAATGGATCCCCATCTCCCCATCTCCCCATCTCCCCATCTCCCCATCTCCCCATCTCATTCCAGTTAGACATGGTTCTGAGAGCCAGTGTATGTTCATTTGACACACATGCACGCACTCAATGGATCCCCATCTCCCCATCTCCCCATCTCCCCATCTCATTCCAGTTAGACATGGTTCTGAGAGCCAGTGTATGTTCATTTGACACACATGCACGCACTCAATGGATCCCCATCTCCCCATCTCCCCATCTCCCCATCTCATTCCAGTTAGACATGGTTCTGAGAGCCAGTGTATGTTCATTTGACACACATGCACGCACTCAATGGATCCCCATCTCCCCATCTCCCCATCTCCCCATCTCCCCATCTCATTCCAGTTAGACATGGTTCTGAGAGCCAGTGTATGTTCATTTGACACACATGCACGCACTCAATGGATCCCCATCTCCCCATCTCCCCATCTCATTCCAGTTAGACATGGTTCTGAGAGCCAGTGTATGTTCATTTGACACACATGCACGCACTCAATGGATCCCCATCTCCCCATCTCATTCCAGTTAGACATGGTTCTGAGAGCCAGTGTATGTTCATTTGACACACATGCACGCACTCAATGGATCCCCATCTCCCCATCTCCCCATCTCATTCCAGTTAGACATGGTTCTGAGAGCCAGTGTATGTTCATTTGACACACATGCACGCACTCAATGGATCCCCATCTCCCCATCTCCCCATCTCATTCCAGTTAGACATGGTTCTGAGAGCCAGTGTATGTTCATTTGACACACATGCACGCACTCAATGGATCCCCATCTCCCCATCTCCCCATCTCATTCCAGTTAGACATGGTTCTGAGAGCCAGTGTATGTTCATTTGACACACATGCACGCACTCAATGGATCCCCATCTCCCCATCTCCCCATCTCCCCATCTCATTCCAGTTAGACATGGTTCTGAGAGCCAGTGTATGTTCATTTGACACACATGCACGCACTCAATGGATCCCCATCTCCCCATCTCCCCATCTCCCCATCTCATTCCAGTTAGACATGGTTCTGAGAGCCAGTGTATGTTCATTTGACACACATGCACGCACTCAATGGATCCCCATCTCCCCATCTCCCCATCTCCCCATCTCCCCATCTCATTCCAGTTAGACATGGTTCTGAGAGCCAGTGTATGTTCATTTGACACACATGCACGCACTCAATGGATCCCCATCTCCCCATCTCCCCATTTCCCCATCTCATTCCAGTTAGACATGGTTCTGAGAGCCAGTGTATGTTCATTTGACACACATGCACGCACTCAATGGATCCCCATCTCCCCATCTCCCCATCTCCCCATCTCCCCATCTCATTCCAGTTAGACATGGTTCTGAGAGCCAGTGTATGTTCATTTGACACACATGCACGCACTCAATGGATCCCCATCTCCCCATCTCCCCATCTCATTCCAGTTAGACATGGTTCTGAGAGCCAGTGTATGTTCATTTGACACACATGCACGCACTCAATGGATCCCCATCTCCCCATCTCCCCATCTCCCCATCTCATTCCAGTTAGACATGGTTCTGAGAGCCAGTGTATGTTCATTTGACACACATGCACGCACTCAATGGATCCCCATCTCCCCATCTCCCCATCTCATTCCAGTTAGACATGGTTCTGAGAGCCAGTGTATGTTCATTTGACACACATGCACGCACTCAATGGATCCCCATCTCCCCATCTCCCCATCTCCCCATCTCATTCCAGTTAGACATGGTTCTGAGAGCCAGTGTATGTTCATTTGACACACATGCACGCACTCAATGGATCCCCATCTCCCCATCTCCCCATCTCCCCATCTCATTCCAGTTAGACATGGTTCTGAGAGCCAGTGTATGTTCATTTGACACACATGCACGCACTCAATGGATCCCCATCTCCCCATCTCCCCATCTCATTCCAGTTAGACATGGTTCTGAGAGCCAGTGTATGTTCATTTGACACACATGCACGCACTCAATGGATCCCCATCTCCCCATCTCATTCCAGTTAGACATGGTTCTGAGAGCCAGTGTATGTTCATTTGACACACATGCACGCACTCAATGGATCCCCATCTCCCCATCTCCCCATCTCCCCATCTCCCCATCTCATTCCAGTTAGACATGGTTCTGAGAGCCAGTGTATGTTCATTTGACACACATGCACGCACTCAATGGATCCCCATCTCCCCATCTCCCCATCTCCCCATCTCATTCCAGTTAGACATGGTTCTGAGAGCCAGTGTATGTTCATTTGACACACATGCACGCACTCAATGGATCCCCATCTCCCCATCTCATTCCAGTTAGACATGGTTCTGAGAGCCAGTGTATGTTCATTTGACACACATGCACGCACTCAATGGATCCCCATCTTCTCATCTCATTCCAGTTAGACATGGTTCTGAGAGCCAGTGTATGTTCATTTGACACACATGCACGCACTCAATGGATCCCCATCTCCCCATCTCATTCCAGTTAGACATGGTTCTAAGAGCCAGTGTATGTTCATTTGACACACATGCACGCACTCAATGGATCCCCATCTCCCCATCTCATTCCAGTTAGACATGGTTCTAAGAGCCAGTGTACGTTCATTCGACACACATACACACACACACACGCACTCAATGGATCCCCATCTCCCCATCTCATTCCAGTTAGACATGGTTCTAAGAGCCAGTGTACGTTCATTCGACACACATACGCACTCACTTAATGGATCCCCATCTCCCCATCTCATTCCAGTTAGACATGGTTCTAAGAGCCAGTGTACGTTCATTCGACACATACACACGCACTCACTCACTCAATGGATCCCCATCTCATTCCAGTTAGAAATGGTTCTAAGAGCCAGTGTACGTTCATTCAACTCGCACGCACTCACTCAATGGATCCCCATCTCCCCATCTCATTCCAGTTAGAAATGGTTCTAAGAGCCAGTGTCCGTTCATTCGACACATATAAGCACACACACACTCACTCAATGGATCCCCATCTCCCCATCTCACTCCAGTTAGACATGGTTCTAAGAGCCAGTGTACGTTCATTCAACTCACATACACATGCACGCACTCACTCAATGGATCCCCATCACATTCCAGTTAGACATGGTTCTAAGACCCAGTGTACATTCATTCGACACACCTACCTACACACACACACACACGAACTCACTCCCTCAATGGATCCCCATCTCATTCCAGTTAGACATTGTTCTAAAAGCCAGTGTACGTTCATTCGACGCACATGCATACACACACACACACATACGCACTCACTCACTCACTCAATGGATCCCCATCTCCCCATCTCATTCCAGTTAGACATGGTTCTATGAGCCAGTGTACGTTCATTCGACACACATACAAACCCATCTCCCTATCTCGTTCCAGTTAGACATGGTTCTAAGAGCCAGTGTACGTTCATTCGACACACATACAAACCCATCACCCCATCTCATTCCAGTTAGACATGGTTTTAAGAGCCAGTGTACGTTCATTCGACACACATACACACACACGCACACACTCACTCAATGGATCCCCATCTCCCCCCTATCTCATTCCAGTTAGACATGGTTCTAAGAGTCAGTGTACGTTCATTCGACAAACACACACGCACTCACTCACTCAATGGATCCCCATCTCCCCATCTCATTCCAGTTAGACAATCTTCTAAGAGCCAGTGTACGTTCATTCAACACACATACACACACACACACGCACTCACTCACTAAATGGATCCCCATCTCCCCATCTCATTCCAGTTAGACATGGTTCTAAGAGCCAGTGCACGTTCATTCGACACATACACATGCACTCACTCACTCAATGGATCCCCATCTCATTCCAGTTAGACATGGTTCTGAGAGCCAGTGTACGTTCATTCGACACACATACGCACTCACTTAATGGATCCCCATCTCCCCATCTCATTCCAGTTAGACATGGTTCTAAGAGCCAGTGTACGTTCATTCGACACACATACACACACACGCACTCACTCAATGGATCCCCATCTCCCCATCTTATTCCAGTTAGACATGGTTCTAAGAGCCAGTGTACGTTCATTCGAAACACACACACACGCACTCACTCAATGGCTCCCCATCTCATTCCAGTTAGACATGGTTCTAAGAGCCAGAGTACGTTCATTCGACACACACGCACACCCGTACTCACTCAATAGCTCTCCATCTCATTCCAGTTAGACATGGTTCTAAGAACCAGTGTACGTTCATTCGACACACATAAACACACACATGCACGCACTCACTCAATGGCTCCCCATCTCATTCCAGTTAGACATGGTTCTAAGAGCCAGTGTACGTTCATTCGACACACACACACACACACACACACACACACACACACTCAATGGATCCCCATCTCATTCCAGTTAGACATGGTTCTAAGAGCCAGTGTACATTCATTCGACACACACACGCACGCAGGCACTCTATGGCTCTTCATCTCGCCATCTCCTTCCAGTTCGACATGGTTCTAAGAGTCAGTGTACGCTCATTCGACACATACACACACACCCACCCACCCACGCATGCACTCACTCAATGGAACCCCATCTCCCCATCTCATTCCAGTTAGACATGGTGCTAAGAGCCATTGTACGTTCATTCAACACAAATACACACACACACACACCCACACACGCACTCACTCAATGGATCCCCATCTCATTCCAGTTAGACATGGTTCTAAGAGCCAGTGTACGTTCATTCGACACACATACACAAACACACATACACATGCACCCACTCAATGGATCCACATCTCCCCATCTCATTCCAGTTAGAGATGGTTCTAAGAGCCAGTGCAGGTTCATTCGACACACATACACACACCCACCCACACGCGCACTAACTCAATGGATCCCCATCTCATTCCAGTTAGACATCGTTCTAAGAACCAGTGTATGTTCATTTGACACACATACACATAAACACATACTACACACACACACTCACTCAATGGCTCCCCATCTCATTTCAGTTAGACATGGTTCTAAGAGCCAGTGTACGTTCATGCGACACACATACACACACAAACACACACACACACTCAATGGCTCCCCATCTCATTCCAGTTCGACATGTTTCTAAGAGCCAGTGTACGTTCATTCGACACACATACATACACACACACACACGCACTCACTCAATGGCTCCCCATCTCATTCCAGTTAGACATGGTTCTAAGAGCCAGTGTACGTTCATTTGACACACATACACAAACACACTCACTCAATGGCTCCCCATCTCATTCCAGTTGTACACTGGCTCTTAAAACCATGTCAGTTCATTTGGCACACATACACACACATAAACACACACACACACACGCAATCACTCAATGGATCCCCATCTCCCCATCTGATTCTAGTTAGACATGGTTCTAAGAGCCAGTGTACGTTCTTTCGACACACATACACACACACGTATTCACTCAATGGATCCCCATCTCCCCATCTCATTCCAGTTAGACATGGTTCTAAGAGCCAGTGTACGTTCTTTCGACACACATACACACACAGATGCACGCACTCACTCAATGGCTCCCCATCTCATTCCAGTTAGACATGGTTCTAAGAGTCAGTGTACGTTCATTCGACACACACACACACACACACACACACATGCACGCACTCACTCAACGGCTCCCCATCTCACTCCAGTTAGACATGGTTCTAAGAGCCAGTGTACATTCATTCGACACACATGCACACACACGCACGCACTCACTCAATGTTTCCCCATCTCCCCATCTCATTCCGGTTAGACATGGTTCTAAGAGCCAGTGTACGTTCATTTGACACACATACAAGCACTCACTCACTCAATGGCTCCCCATCTCATTCTAGTTAGACATGGTTCTAAGAGCCAGTGTACGTTCTTTCGACACACATACACACACACGTATTCACTCAATGGATCCCCATCTCATTCCAGTTAGACATGGTTCTAAAAGCCAGTGTACGTTCATTCGACACATACACACACAGATGCACGCACTCACTCAATGGCTCCCCATCTCCCCATCTCATTTCAGTTAGACATGGTTCTAAGAGCCAGTGTACGTTCATTCGACACACATACACACATACACACACACACGCATGCACTCACTCAATGGCTCCCCATCTCATTCCATTTATACATGGTTCTAAG
This sequence comes from Pleurodeles waltl, assembly GCF_031143425.1. Lineage (NCBI taxonomy): Eukaryota > Metazoa > Chordata > Amphibia > Caudata > Salamandridae > Pleurodeles > Pleurodeles waltl. Next base: position 991,868,613 of record NC_090442.1, read on the forward strand.
AGCCAGGGTACGTTCATTTGACACTCATACACACACACTCACTCACTCACTGGACCCCCATCTCCCCATTTCGTTCCATTTAGAGATGGTTCTAAGAACCAGTGTACGTTCATTTGACACACATACACACACGCACGCACTCAATGGCTCCCCATCTCCCCATCTCATTCCAGTTAGACATGGTTCTAAGAGCCAGTGTACGTTCATTCGACACACATACACACACACACACACACACTCACTCAATAACTCCCCATCTCATTCCAGTTAGACATGGTTTTAAGAGCCAGTGTACGTTCATTCGACACACATATGCACGCACGCACGCACTCACTCACTCAATGGATCCCCATCTCCCCATCTCATTCCAGTTAGATATGGTTCTAAGAGCCAGTGTTCGTTCATTCGACACTCATACACACACACACTCACTCAATGGAACCCCATCTCGTTCCAGTTAGACCTGGTTCTAAGAGCCAGTGTACGTTCATTCGAAACACATAAACACACACACGCACTCAATGGCTCCCCATCTCATTCCAGTTAGACATGGTTCTAAGAGCCAGTGTATGTTAATTCGAAACACACACACACAAGCACGCACTCACTCTATGGCTCCCCATCTCCCCATCTCATTCAAGTTAGACATGGTTCTAAGAGCCAGTGTATGTTCATTCGACACACATACACATAAACACACACTACGCACACACACTCACTCAATGGCTCCCCATCTCCCCATCTCATTCCAGTTAGACATGGTTCTAAGAGCCATTTTACGTTCATTTGACACACACATACACACACACACACTCACTCAATGGATCCGCATCTCCCCATCTCATTCCAGTTAGACATGGCTCTAAGAGCCAGTGTTCGTTCATTTCGCACACATACACACACACACGCACTCACTCAATGGCTCCCCATCTCATTCCAGTTAGACATGGTTCTAAGAGCCAGTGTACGTTCATTCGACACACATACACACACACATGCACTCACTCACTCAATGGATCCCCATCTCCCCATCTCATTCTAGTTAGACATGGTTCTAAGAGCCAGTGTACGTTCTTTCGAAACACATACACACACACACGTATTCACTCAATGGATCCCCATCTCATTCCAGTTAGACATGGTTCTAAGAGCCAGTGTACGTTCATTCGACACATACACACACAGGTGCACGCACTCACTCAATGGCTCCCCATCTCCCCATCTCATTTCAGTTAGACATGGTTCTGAGAGCCAGTGTACGTTCATTCGACACACATACACACACACACACACGCAATCACTCAATGGATCCCCATCTCCCCATCTCATTCCAGTTAGACATGGTTCTAAGAGCCAGTGTACGTTCTTTCGACACACATACACACACAGATGCACGCACTCACTCAATGGCTCCCCATCTCATTCCAGTTAGACATGGTTCTAAGAGTCAGTGTACGTTCATTCGACACACACACACACACACACACACACACACGCACGCACTCACTCAATGGCTCCCCATCTCACTCCAGTTAGACATGGTTCTAAGAGCCAGTGTACGTTCATTCGACACACATGCACACACACGCACGCACTCACTCAATGTTTCCCCATCTCCCCATCTCATTCTAGTTAGACATGGTTCTAAGAGCCAGTGTACGTTCTTTCGACACACATACACACACGTATTCACTCAATGGATCCCCATCTCCCCATCTCATTCCAGTTAGACATGGTTCTAAAAGCCAGTGTACGTTCATTCGACACATACACACACAGATGCACGCACTCACTCAATGGCTCCCCATCTCCCCATCTCATTTCAGTTAGACATGGTTCTAAGAGCCAGTGTACGTTCATTCGACACACATACACACACACACGCATGCACTCACTCAATGGCTCCCCATCTCATTCCATTTATACATGGTTCTAAGAGCCAGGGTACGTTCATTTGACACTCATACACACACACTCACTCACTCAATGGACCCCCATCTCCCCATTTCGTTCCATTTAGAGATGGTTCTAAGAACCAGTGTACGTTCATTTGACACACATACACACACGCACACACTCAATGGCTCCCCATCTCATTCCAGTTAGACATGGTTCTAAGAGCCAGTGTACATTCATTCGACACACATACACACACACACACACGCACTCACTCAATAACTCCCCATCTCATTCCAGTTAGACATGGTTTTAAGAGCCAGTGTATGTTAATTCGAAACACACACACACAAGCACGCACTCACTCTATGGCTCCCCATCTCCCCATCTCATTCCAGTTTGACATGGTTTTAAGAGCCAGTGTACGTTCATTCGACACACACACACACACACACGCAATCACTCAATGGACCCCCATCTCCCCATCTCATTCCAGTTAGACATGGTTCTAAGAGCCAGTGTATGTTCATTCGACACACATACACATACACACACACACACACACACACACACACGCACTCAATGGCTCCCCATCTCCCCATCTCATTCCAGTTAGACATGGTTCTAAGAGCCAGTGTACGTTCATTCAAAACACACATGCACGCACTCACTCAATTGCTCCCCATCTCCCCATCTCATTCCAGTTAGACATGGTTCTAAGAGCCATTTTACGTTCATTCGACACAAATACACACACACACACACGCACGCACTCACTCAATGGATCCCCATCTCATTCTAGTTAGACATGGTTCTAAGAGCCAGTGTACGTTCATTTGACACACACATACACACACACACACTCACTCAATGGATCCGCATCTCCCCATCTCATTCCAGTTAGACATGGCTCTAAGAGCCAGTGTACGTTCATTTGACACACACATACACACACACACACTCACTCAATGGATCCCCATCTCCCCATCTCCCCATCTCCCCATCTCATTCCAGTTAGACATGGTTCTAAGAGCCAGTGTAAGTTCATTTGACACACATACACACACACACACACACACGCACTCACTCAATGGCTCCGCATCTCATTCCAGTTAGACATGGTTCTAAGAGCCAGTGTACGTTCATTCGACACACATACAAGCACTGTGAGAAGGTAGCCTCTTTCTAGCCTTGTTACCCCCACTTTTGGCCTGTTTGTGAGTGTATGTCAGGGTGTTTGTCACTGTTTTCACTGTCTCACTGGGATCCTGATAGCCAGGCCTCAGTGCTCATAGTGAAAACACCATGTTTTCAGTATGGTTGTTATGTGTCACTGGGATCCTGCTGGTCAGGACCCCAGTGCTCATAGGTTTGTGGCCTATATGTATGTGTCACTGGGACCCTGTCACACAGGGCCCCAGTGCTCATAGGTGTGCATGTGTATGTTCCCTGTGTGGTGCCTAACTGTCTCACTGAGGCTCTGCTAACCAGAACCTCAGTGGTTATGCTCTCTCATTTCTTTCCAAATTGTCACTGACAGGCTAGTGACCATTTTTACCAATTTACATTGGCTTACTGGAACACCCTTATAATTCCCTAGTATATGGTACTGAGGTACCCAGGGTATTGGGGTTCCAGGAGATCCCTATGGGCTGCAGCATTTCTTTTGCCACCCATAGGGAGCTCTGACAATTCTTACACAGGCCTGCCACTGCAGCCTGAGTGAAATAACGTCCACGTTATTTCACAGCCATTTTACACTGCACTTAAGTAACTTATAAGTCACCTATATGTCTAACCTTTACCTGGTAAAGGTTAGGTGCAAAGTTACTTAGTGTGAGGGCACCCTGGCCCTAGCCAAGGTGCCCCCACATTGTTCAGAGCCAATTCACTGAACTTTGTGAGTGCGGGGACACCATTACACGCGTGCACTACATATAGGTCACTACCTATATGTAGCTTCACCATGGTAACTCCGAATATGGCCATGTAACATGTCTATGATCATGGAATTGCCCCCTCTATGCCATCCTGGCATTGTTGGTACAATTCCATGATCCCAGTGGTCTGTAGCACAGACCCTGGTACTGCCAGACTGCCCTTCCTGGGGTTTCTCTGCAGCTGCTGCTGCTGCCAACCCCTCAGACAGGCAGCTGCCCTCCTGGGGTCCAGCCAGGCCTGGCCCAGGATGGCAGAACAAAGAACTTCCTCTGAGAGAGGGTGTGACACCCTCTCCCTTTGGAAAATGGTGTGAAGGCAGGGGAGGAGTAGCCTCCCCCAGCCTCTGGAAATGCTTTGTTGGGCACAGGTGTGCCCAATTCTGCATAAGCCAGTCTACACCGGTTCAGGGACCCCTTAGCCCCTGCTCTGGCGCGAAACTGGACAAAGGAAAGGGGAGTGACCACTCCCCTGACCTGCACCTCCCCTGGGAGGTGTCCAGAGCTCCTCCAGTGTGCTCCAGACCTCTGCCATCTTGGAAACAGAGGTGCTGCTGGCACACTGGACTGCTCTGAGTGGCCAGTGCCACCAGGTGACGTCAGAGACTCCTGCTGATAGGCTCCTTCAGGTGTTAGTAGCCTTTCCTCTCTCCTAGGTAGCCAAACCCTCTTTTCTGGCTATTTAGGGTCTCTGTCTCTGGGGAAACTTTAGATAACGAATGCATGAGCTCAGCCGAGTTCCTCTGCATCTCCCTCTTCACCTTCTGATAAGGAATCGACCGCTGACCGCGCTGGAAGCCTGCAAACCTGCAACATAGTAGCAAAGACGACTACTGCAACTCTGTAACGCTGATCCTGCCGCCTTCTCGACTGTTTTCCTGCTTGTGCATGCTGTGGGGGTAGTCTGCCTCCTCTCTGCACCAGAAGCTCCAAAGAAATCTCCCGTGGGTCGACGGAATCTTCCCCCTGCAACCGCAGGCACCAAAAAGCTGCATCTCCGGTCCCTTGGGTCTCCTCTCAGCACGACGAGCGAGGTCCCTCGAATCCAGCGACACCGTCCAAGTGACCCCCACAGTCCAGTGACTCCTCAGCCCGAGTTTGGTGGAGGTAAGTCCTTGCCTCACCTCGCTGGGCTGCATTGCTGGGAACCGCGACTTTGCAAGCTTCTCCGGTCCCTGTGCACTTCCGGCGGAAATCCTTCGTGCACAGCCAAGCCGGGGTCCACGGCACTCTAACCTGCATTGCACGACTTTCTAAGTTGGTCTCCGGCGACGTGGGACTCCTTTGTGCAACTTCGGCGAGCACCGTTTCACGCATCCTCGTAGTGCCTGTTTCTGGCACTTCTCCGGGTGCTACCTGCTTCAGTGAGGGCTCTTTGTCTTGCTCGACGTCCCCTCTCTCTGCAGGTCCAATTTGCGACCTCCTGGTCCCTCCTGGGCCCCAGCAGCGTCCAAAAACGCCAAACGCACGATTTGCGTGTAGCAAGGCTTGTTGGCGTCCATCCGGCGGGAAAGCACTTCTGCACGACTCTCCAAGGCGTGGGGGATCCATCCTCCAAAAGGGAAGTCTCTAGCCCTTGTCGTTCCTGCAGTATTCACAGTTCTTCAGCCTAGTAAGAGCTTCTTTGCACCAACCGCTGGCATTTCTTGGGCATCTGCCCATCTCCGAGCTGCTTGTGACTTTTGGACTTGGTCCCCTTGTTCCACAGGTACCTTCAGACAGGAATCCATCGTTGTTGCATTGCTGATTTGTGTTTTCCTTGCATTCTCCCTCTAACATGACTATTTTGTCCTTAGGGGAACTTTGGTGCACTTTGCACTCACTTTTCAGGGTCTTGGGGTGGGTTATTTTGCTAACTCTCACTATTTTCTAATAGTCCCAGCGACCCTCTACAAGGTCACATAGGTTTGGGGTCCATACGTGGTTCGCATTCCACTTCTGGAGTATATGGTTTGTGTTGCCCCTTTCCCTATGTTTCCCCATTGCATCCTATTGTAACTATACATTGTTTGCACTGTTTTCTAAGACTATACTGCATATTTTTGCTATTGTGTATATATATCTTGTGTATATTTCCTATCCTCTCACTGAGGGTACACTCTAAGATACTTTGGCATATTGTCATAAAAATAAAGTACCTTTATTTTTAGTATAACTGTGTATTGTGTTTTCTTATGATATTGTGCATATGACACTAAGTGGTACTGTAGTAGCTTCACACGTCTCCTAGTTCAGCCTGAGCTGCTTTGCTAAGCTACCATTATCTATCAGCCTAAGCTGCTAGACACCCTATACACTAATAAGGGATAACTGGGCCTGGTGCAAGGTGCAAGTACCCCTTGGTACTCACTACAAGCCAGTCCAGCCTCCTACATTGGTTGTGCAGTGGTGGGATAAGTGCTTGAGACTACTTACCACTCTTGTCATTGTACTTTTCATAAGAGAAAAATATACAAAACAAGGTCAGTGTATATACACATAGCCAAAAAGTTTTGCATTTCCTCTTTGCACTCTTTTCTAAGTGCTGAAAAGTACTTCTAAAACTTTCAAAAAGTTCTTAAAAGTTTAAAAAGTTTTTTTCTGTCTTTCCAAAAAGTTCTGAAAACTTTTTTCTCTTTCACTTTAACTCTCTCTAAAAATGTCTGGCACAGGCCAAAATGTTGAACTGTCCAAACTTGCATATGATCACCTTAGCTGGAAAGGAGCAAGGAGTCTCTGCATAGAGAGAGGTTTGAGTGTAGGGAAGAATCCTTCCTTAGAACTGTTAATTAATATGCTTAGAGTACAGGATAAGGCCATAAGTGCCCAATCTGTAGAAAAAGTAGCTAATGGTTCTCAATCTGATCCAGGGACTCCCCCAGGAAAAGGTTCAGGAAAGAAACTTCTCAGCCTGCCCATTACTAGACAGTCTAGCATAGTTGGTACAGAGGTTGAATCACACCATACTAATGGTGTGCTCTCACATTATACTGGTAGCCAAGCTGTTAGGGTGCCCTCTGTAAGGGACAGGTCTCCTTCTGTTCATTCCCATCATACCTCTGTATCTAGAAATGTCCCTCCCACCCACCCTGATGACAGATTGTTAGAAAGGGAGCTCAATAGATTGAGAGTGGAACAGACCAGACTGAAGCTCAAGAAGCAACAGCTGGATTTGGATAGACAGTCTTTAGAAGTAGAGAAGGAAAGACAGAAGTTGGGTTTAGATACCCATGGTGGCAGCAGCAGTATTCCCCATAGTCATCCTGCAAAAGAGCATGATTCCAGGAATCTGCACGAGATAGTTCCCCCTTATAAGGAGGGGGATGACATTAACAAGTGGTTTGCTGCACTTGAGAGGGCCTGTGCTGTACAGGATGTCCCTCAAAAGCAGTGGGCTGCTATCCTATGGCTATCATTTAGTGGAAAGGGTAGGGATAGACTCCTTACTGTGAAAGAAAGTGATGCCAATAATTTTACAGTTCTTAAGAATGCACTCCTGGATGGTTATGGCTTAACCACTGAACAGTACAGGATAAAGTTCAGAGAGACCAAAAAGGAGTCTTCACAAGACTGGGTTGATTTCATTGACCATTCAGTGAAGGCCTTGGAGGGGTGGTTACATGGCAGTAAAGTTACTGATTATGAAAGCCTGTATAACACAATCCTGAGAGAGCATATACTTAATAATTGTGTGTCTGATTTGTTGCACCAGTACCTGGTAGACTCTGATCTGACCTCTCCCCAAGAATTGGGAAAGCAGGCAGACAAATGGGTCAGAACAAGGGTGAACAGAAAAGTTCATACAGGGGGTGACAAAGATGGCAATAAGAAGAAAGATGGTGAAAAATCTCAAGATAAGCATGGGGATAAGGGTAAAACCAAAGATCCCACTTCAAATCTTAAACACTCTTCAGAGGGTGGGGATAAAACAAATTATTCCTCTTCTTCCCAACCTGCACACATTAAAAAGCCTTGGTGCTTTGTGTGTAAAAACAGAGGCCATAGGCCAGGGGATAAGTCCTGTCCAGGTAAACCCCCTGAGCCTACCACCACTAATACATCAAGCTCTAGTGCCCCTAGCAGTAGTGGTACTAGTGGTGGGACTGCTGGCAACAGTCAAGCAAAGGGTGTAGTTGGGTTCACTTATGGGTCCATAGTGGAAACTGATGTAATCAGTCCCAAGACAGTTTCTGTCACACCTAGTGGCATTGGCCTTGCCACACTGGCTGCTTGTCCCCTTACAATGGATAAGTACAGGCAGACAGTTTCAATAAATGGTGTTGAGGCCTTGGCCTACAGGGACACAGGTGCCAGTTTCACTTTGGTGACTGAAAACCTAGTGCCTCCTGAACAACACATCATTGGACAACAGTATAAGATTATTGATGTCCATAACTCCACTAAGTTTCTTCCCTTAGCTATAATTCAGTTTAGTTGGGGTGGAGTTACTGGCCCTAAGCAGGTGGTGGTATCACCTAGCTTACCTGTAGACTGTCTCTTAGGTAATGACCTAGAGGCCTCAGGTTGGGCTGATGTAGAGTTTTATGCCCATGCAGCCATGCTGGGCATCCCTGAGGAATTGTTCCCTCTCATTTCAAGTGAAATGAAAAAGCAAAGGAGAGAAGGCCTGAAAACTCAGGATCCCTCTCCATCAACAGGTAAAAAGGGTATCACAGTATCCCCTAACCACCCTACCATTCAGGATACTATTCCTGTGGTGGGAGAAACCTCTCCTGGGGTGGCACCTGTTCTAAGGGAATCATCAGCTGGCAAAGCTGGACTCCCTGAGGTGGAAGTACCTCTCTGTGGGATAACTAACATTGGTGAGAAAAACAGCACCATTTTAGTTAACATGGAGCATCCCTCCAACCCTTCCAGAGAAACTTTAGTGCAGAAACCCTGCACTACCTCACAACACTTAGGACAGCATCCCTGCCCTAGTGTGGAGCTCATAGGACAGCATCCCTGCCCTGCTCCAACTCAAGAGAAACAGCATCCCTGTTCTCTCTTCCAGCCAGATGGACAAAGTTTTTGCCCAGCTATGGCTTTTCTGAGACAGCATCCCTGTCTGGCATTTCCATCACTACAAATAGGTTCAGTGGACAATTCCCACTGCTCTAAACTAAAACTTACTGATAGAAACTCTGAAAATACATCTTCACATTGTTGCTTAGCTAAAAAACTTCAAACAGGGTGGTTTACATCCCCACAGGGAAGTAACCATATAGTGGATGATAAAGGGAGTAACCAGTCTATTGCAGAGCTACTCTCTACTTATCACCACTTAGACAATAAAGTCTCAACTGGCCAAGGTTAGCCTTATTGTCCTTCGTTTGGGGGGGGGGTTGTGTGAGAAGGTAGCCTCTTTCTAGCCTTGTTACCCCCACTTTTGGCCTGTTTGTGAGTGTATGTCAGGGTGTTTGTCACTGTTTTCACTGGGATCCTGATAGCCAGGCCTCAGTGCTCATAGTGAAAACACCATGTTTTCAGTATGGTTGTTATGTGTCACTGGGATCCTGCTGGTCAGGACCCCAGTGCTCATAGGTTTGTGGCCTATATGTATGTGTCACTGGGACCCTGTCACACAGGGCCCCAGTGCTCATAGGTGTGCATGTGTATGTTCCCTGTGTGGTGCCTAACTGTCTCACTGAGGCTCTGCTAACCAGAACCTCAGTGGTTATGCTCTCTCATTTCTTTCCAAATTGTCACTGACAGGCTAGTGACCATTTTTACCAATTTACATTGGCTTACTGGAACACCCTTATAATTCCCTAGTATATGGTACTGAGGTACCCAGGGTATTGGGGTTCCAGGAGATCCCTATGGGCTGCAGCATTTCTTTTGCCACCCATAGGGAGCTCTGACAATTCTTACACAGGCCTGCCACTGCAGCCTGAGTGAAATAACGTCCACGTTATTTCACAGCCATTTTACACTGCACTTAAGTAACTTATAAGTCACCTATATGTCTAACCTTTACCTGGTAAAGGTTAGGTGCAAAGTTACTTAGTGTGAGGGCACCCTGGCACTAGCCAAGGTGCCCCCACATTGTTCAGAGCCAATTCACTGAACTTTGTGAGTGCGGGGACACCATTACACGCGTGCACTACATATAGGTCACTACCTATATGTAGCTTCACCATGGTAACTCCGAATATGGCCATGTAACATGTCTATGATCATGGAATTGCCCCCTCTATGCCATCCTGGCATTGTTGGTACAATTCCATGATCCCAGTGGTCTGTAGCACAGACCCTGGTACTGCCAGACTGCCCTTCCTGGGGTTTCTCTGCAGCTGCTGCTGCTGCCAACCCCTCAGACAGGCAGCTGCCCTCCTGGGGTCCAGCCAGGCCTGGCCCAGGATGGCAGAACAAAGAACTTCCTCTGAGAGAGGGTGTGACACCCTCTCCCTTTGGAAAATGGTGTGAAGGCAGGGGAGGAGTAGCCTCCCCCAGCCTCTGGAAATGCTTTGTTGGGCACAGGTGTGCCCAATTCTGCATAAGCCAGTCTACACCGGTTCAGGGACCCCTTAGCCCCTGCTCTGGCGCGAAACTGGACAAAGGAAAGGGGAGTGACCACTCCCCTGACCTGCACCTCCCCTGGGAGGTGTCCAGAGCTCCTCCAGTGTGCTCCAGACCTCTGCCATCTTGGAAACAGAGGTGCTGCTGGCACACTGGACTGCTCTGAGTGGCCAGTGCCACCAGGTGACGTCAGAGACTCCTGCTGATAGGCTCCTTCAGGTGTTAGTAGCCTTTCCTCTCTCCTAGGTAGCCAAACCCTCTTTTCTGGCTATTTAGGGTCTCTGTCTCTGGGGAAACTTTAGATAACGAATGCATGAGCTCAGCCGAGTTCCTCTGCATCTCCCTCTTCACCTTCTGATAAGGAATCGACCGCTGACCGCGCTGGAAGCCTGCAAACCTGCAACATAGTAGCAAAGACGACTACTGCAACTCTGTAACGCTGATCCTGCCGCCTTCTCGACTGTTTTCCTGCTTGTGCATGCTGTGGGGGTAGTCTGCCTCCTCTCTGCACCAGAAGCTCCGAAGAAATCTCCCGTGGGTCGACGGAATCTTCCCCCTGCAACCGCAGGCACCAAAAAGCTGCATCTCCGGTCCCTTGGGTCTCCTCTCAGCACGACGAGCGAGGTCCCTCGAATCCAGCGACACCGTCCAAGTGACCCCCACAGTCCAGTGACTCCTCAGCCCGAGTTTGGTGGAGGTAAGTCCTTGCCTCACCTCGCTGGGCTGCATTGCTGGGAACCGCGACTTTGCAAGCTTCTCCGGCCCCTGTGCACTTCCGGCGGAAATCCTTCGTGCACAGCCAAGCCGGGGTCCACGGCACTCTAACCTGCATTGCACGACTTTCTAAGTTGGTCTCCGGCGACGTGGGACTCCTTTGTGCAACTTCGGCGAGCACCGTTTCACGCATCCTCGTAGTGCCTGTTTCTGGCACTTCTCCGGGTGCTACCTGCTTCAGTGAGGGCTCTTTGTCTTGCTCGACGTCCCCTCTCTCTGCAGGTCCAATTTGCGACCTCCTGGTCCCTCCTGGGCCCCAGCAGCGTCCAAAAACGCCAAACGCACGATTTGCGTGTAGCAAGGCTTGTTGGCGTCCATCCGGCGGGAAAACACTTCTGCACGACTCTCCAAGGCGTGGGGGATCCATCCTCCAAAAGGGAAGTCTCTAGCCCTTGTCGTTCCTGCAGTATTCACAGTTCTTCAGCCTAGTAAGAGCTTCTTTGCACCAACCGCTGGCATTTCTTGGGCATCTGCCCATCTCCGAGCTGCTTGTGACTTTTGGACTTGGTCCCCTTGTTCCACAGGTACCTTCAGACAGGAATCCATCGTTGTTGCATTGCTGATTTGTGTTTTCCTTGCATTCTCCCTCTAACATGACTATTTTGTCCTTAGGGGAACTTTGGTGCACTTTGCACTCACTTTTCAGGGTCTTGGGGTGGGTTATTTTGCTAACTCTCACTATTTTCTAATAGTCCCAGCGACCCTCTACAAGGTCACATAGGTTTGGGGTCCATACGTGGTTCGCATTCCACTTCTGGAGTATATGGTTTGTGTTGCCCCTATCCCTATGTTTCCCCATTGCATCCTATTGTAACTATACATTGTTTGCACTGTTTTCTAAGACTATACTGCATATTTTTGCTATTGTGTATATATATCTTGTGTATATTTCCTATCCTCTCACTGAGGGTACACTCTAAGATACTTTGGCATATTGTCATAAAAATAAAGTACCTTTATTTTTAGTATAACTGTGTATTGTGTTTTCTTATGATATTGTGCATATGACACTAAGTGGTACTGTAGTAGCTTCACACGTCTCCTAGTTCAGCCTGAGCTGCTTTGCTAAGCTACCATTATCTATCAGCCTAAGCTGCTAGACACCCTATACACTAATAAGGGATAACTGGGCCTGGTGCAAGGTGCAAGTACCCCTTGGTACTCACTACAAGCCAGTCCAGCCTCCTACAAGCACGCACTCACTCAATGGTTCCCCATCTCATTCTAGTTAGACATGGTTCTAAGAGCCAGTGTACGTTCATTTGACACACACATACACACACACACACTCACTCAATGGATCCGCATCTCCCCATCTCATTCCAGTTAGACATGGCTCTAAGAGCCAGTGTACGTTCATTTGACAGACACATACACACACACACACGCGCACGCACTCACTCAATGGATCCCCATCTCATTCCAGTTAGACATGGTTCCAAGAGCCAGTGTATGTTCATTCGACACACATACACACAAGCACGCACTCACTCAATGGATCCCCATCTCCCCATCTCATTCCAGTTAGACATGGTTCCAAGAGCCAGTGTATGTTCATTCGACACATACACACACACACAG
>NC_090442.1:991883801-991891301 GCF_031143425.1 Pleurodeles waltl
CACACACACGCGCACTCACACAATGGATGCCCATCTCCCCATCTCATTCCAGTTAGACCTGGTTCTAAGAGCCAGTGTACGTTCATTCGACACACATACACACACACACACACACACGCACGCACTCAATGGATCCCCATCTCATTTCAGTTAGACATGGTTCTAAGAGCCAGTGTACGTTCATTCGACACACATACACACACACACACATGCACGCACGCACTCACTCAATGGATCCCCATCTCATTCCAGTTAGACATGGTTCTAAGTGCCAGTGTACGTTCATTCGACACACACACACTCACTCAATGGATCCCCATCTCCTCTATCTCCCCATCTTTTTCCAGTTAGACATGGTTCTCAGAGACAGTGTACGTTCATTCGACACACATACACACACACACACACATGCACGCACTCACTCAATGGATCCCCATCTCATTCCAGTTAGACATGGTTCTAAGAGCCAGTATACGTTCATTCGACACACATACACACACACTCACTCAATGGATCCCCATCTCCCCATCTCATTCCAGTTAGACATGGTTCTAAGAGCCAGTGTACTTTCATTCGACACAGATACACACACATGCACTCAATGGATCCCCATCTCATTCCAGTTAGACATGGTTCTAAGAGCCAGTGTACGTTCATTCGACACACATACACACAAACGCACGCATGCACTCACTCAATGGCTCCCCATCTCATTCCATTTAGACATGGTTCTAAGAGCCAGTGTACGTTGATTTGACACTCATACACACACACACACACACACTCACTCAATGGACCCCATCTCCTCATTTCGTTCCATTTAGAGATGGTTCAAAGAACCAGTGTACGTTCATTTGACACACATACACACACGCACGCACACACACACACACACACTCAATCAATGGACCCCCATCTCCCCATCTCATTCCAGTTAGACATGGTTCTAAGAGCCAGTGTTCGTTCATTCGACACTCATACACACACACACACATACACACACACACACACACACACACACACACACACTCAATCAATGGACCCCCATCTCCCCATCTCATTCCAGTTAGACATGGTTCTAAGAGCCAGTGTTCGTTCATTCGACACTCATACACACACACACTCACTCACTCAATGGAACCCCATCTCCCCATCTCGTTCCAGTTAGACCTGGTTCTAAGAGCCAGTGTACGTTCATTTGACACACATACACACACACACTCACTCAATGGCTCCCCATCTCATTTCAGTTAGACATGGTTCTAAGAGCCAGTGTACTTTCATTCGACACAGATACACACACATGCACTCAATGGATCCCCATCTCATTCCAGTTAGACATGGTTCTAAGAGCCAGTGTACGTTCATTCGACACACATACACACACACACGCACGCATGCACTCACTCAATGGCTCCCCATCTCATTCCATTTAGACATGGTTCTAAGAGCCAGTGTACGTTCATTTGACACACATACACACACGCACGCACTCAATGGCTCCCCATCTCATTCCAGTTAGACATGGTTCTAAGAGCCAGTGTACGTTCATTCGACACACATACACACACACACACACACACACTCAATCAATGGACCCCCATCTCCCCATCTCATTCCAGTTAGACATGGTTCTAAGAGCCAGTGTTCGTTCATTCGACACTCATACACACACACACACACTCACTCACTGGAACCCCATCTCCCCATCTCGTTCCAGTTAGACCTGGTTCTAAGAGCCAGTGTACGTTCATTTGACACACATACACACACACACACTGACTCAATGGCTCACCATCTCATTTCAGTTAGACATGGTTCTAAGAGCCAGTGTACGTTCATTCGACACACATACACACACACACACGCACTCAATGGCTCCCCATCTCATTCCAGTTAGACATGGTTCTAAGAGCCAGTGTACTTTCATTCGACACACATACACACACACACGCTCGCACTCACTCAATGGCTCACCATCTCCCCATCTCATTCCAGTTAGACATGGTTCTAAGAGCCAGTGTACGTTCATTCGAAACACACACACAAGCATGCACTAACTCAATGGCTCCCCATCTCCCCATCTCATTCCAGTTAGACATGGTTCTAAGAGCCAGTGTACGTTCATTCGACACACATACACACACAAACACATGTACGCACTCACTCAATGGATCCCCATCTCCCCATCTCATTCCAGTTAGACATGGTTCTAAGAACCAGTGTACGTTCATTTGACACACATACACACACACACACACTCAATGGAACCCCATCTCCCCATCTCGTTCCAGTTAGACCTGGTTCTAAGAGCCAGTGTACGTTCATTCGACACGCACACACACGCACTCAATGGCTCCCCATCTCATTCCAGTTAGACATGGTTCTAAGAGCCAGTGTACGTTCATTCAAAACACACATGCACGCACACTCACGCACTCAATGGCTCCCCATCTCATTCCAGTTAGACATGGTTCTAAGAGCCAGTGTACGTTCATTCGACACTCATACACAAGCATGCACTAACTCAATGGCTCCCCATCTCCCCATCTCATTCCAGTTAGACATGGTTCTAAGAGCCAGTGTACGTTCATTCGACACACATACACACACACACACACACACACACACATGCACTCACTCAATGGCTCCCCATCTCATTCCATTTAGACATGGTTCTAAGAGCCAGTGTACGTTCATTAGACACACATACACACACACACACACACATGCAGTCACTCAATGCCTCCCCATCTCATTCCATTTAGACATGGTTCTAAGAGCCAGTGTACGTTCATTTGACACTCATACACACACTCACTCACTCAATGGACCCCCATCTCCCCATTTCGTTCCATTTAGAGATGGTTCTAAGAACCAGTGTACGTTCATTTGACACACATACACACACGCACGCACTCAATGGCTCCCCATCTCCCCATCTCATTCCAGTTAGACATGGTTCTAAGAACCAGTGTACGTTCATTCGACACTCGTACACACACACACACTCACTCACTGGAACCCCATCTCCCCATCTCGTTCCAGTTAGACCTGGTTCTAAGAGACAGTGTACGTTCATTTGACACACATACACACACACACACTCACTCAATGGCTCCCCATCTCATTTCAGTTAGACATGGTTCTAAGAGCCAGTGTACGTTCATTCGACACACACACACACGCACTCAATGGCTCCCCATCTCATTCCAGTTAGACATGGTTCTAAGAGCCAGTGCACTTTCATTCGACACACATACACACACACACACGCTCGCACTCACTCAATGGCTCACCATCTCCCCATCTCATTCCAGTTAGACATGGTTCTAAGAGCCAGTGTACGTTCATTTGACACACATACACACACACACACACACACTCACGCACTCAATGGCTCCCCATCTCATTCCAGTTAGACATGGTTCTAAGAGCCAGTGTACGTTCATTCGAAACACACACACACAAGCACGCACTAACTCAATGGCTCCCCATCTCATTCCAGTTAGACATGGTTCTAAGAGCCAGTGTACGTTCAATTGACACACATACACATACACACTCACTCAATGGCTCCCCATCTCATTCCAGTTTGACATGGTTTTAAGAGCCAGTGTACGTTCATTCGACACACATACACACACACACACACACACACACTCAATGGCTCCCCATCTCCCCATCTCATTCCAGTTAGACATGGTTCTAAGAGCCAGTGTACATTCATTCGAAACACACACACATGCACGCACTCACTCAATGGCTCCCCATCTCCCCATCTCATTCCAGTTAGACATGGTTCTAAGAGCCAGTGTACGTTCATTCGAAACACACACGCACGCACTCACTCAATGGCTCCCCATCTCCCTATCTCATTCCAGTTAGACATGGTTCTAAGAGCCTGTGTACGTTCATTCGACACACATACACACACACATGCATGCACTCACTCAATGGCTCCCCATCTCGTTCCAGTTAGACATGGTTCTAAGAGCCACTGTACGTTCATTCGACACACATACACACACATACACGCACTCACTCAATGGCTCCCCATCTCCCTATCTCATTCCAGTTAGACATGGTTCTAAGAGCCAGTGTACGTTCATTCGACACATACACACACACACAGATGCACGCACTCACTCAATGGCTCCCCATCTCATTTCAGTTAGACATGGTTCTGAGAGGAAGTGTACGTTCATTCGACACACACACACATGCACGCACTCACTCAATGGCTCCCCATCTCACTCCAGTTAGACATGGTTCTAAGAGCCAGTGTACGTTCATTCGACACACATGCACACACACGCACGCACTCACTCAATGTTTCCCCATCTCCCCATCTCATTCCGGTTAGACATGGTTCTAAGAGCCAGTGTACGTTCATTCGACACACATCCACACACACACACACACACACGCACGCACTCACTCAATGGATCCCCATCTCATTCCAGTTAGACATGGTTCCAAGAGCCAGTGTATGTTCATTCGACACACATACACACAAGCACGCACTCACTGGATCCCCTTCTCCCCATCTCATTCCAGTTAGACATGGTTCCAAGAGCCAGTGTATGTTCATTCAACACACATACACACAAGCACTTACTCAATGGCTCCCCATCTCATTTCAGTTAGACATGGTTCTAAGAACCAGTGTAAGTTCATTTGACACACATACACACACGCACTCACTTAATGGCTCTCCATCTCATTCCAGTTAGACATGGTTTTAAGAGCCAGTGTACGTTCATTCGACACACATACACACACGCAATCACTCAATGGATCCCCATCTCCCCATCTCATTGCAGTTAGACATGGTTCTAAGAGCCAGTGTACGTTCTTTCGACACACATACACACACACACGCATCCACTCAATGGATCCCCATCTCATTCCAGTTAGACGTGGTTCTAAGAGCCAGTGTACGTTCATTCGACACACATACACACACACACACACTCTCACTCACTCACTCAATGTATCCCCATCTCATTCCATTTAGACATGCTTCTATGAGCCAGTGTATGTTCATTCGACACACATACACATACACACACGCACGCACTCTATGGCTCCCCATCTCCCCATCTCATTCCAGTTAGATATGGTTCTAAGAGCCAGTGTACGTTCATTCGACACACATACACACACACACATGCACGCACTCACTCAATGGATCCCCATCTCATTTCAGTTAGACATGGTTCTAACAGCCAGTGTACGTTCATTCAACACATACACACACACATGCACACACTCAATGGATCCCCATCTCCCCATCTCATTCCAGTTAGACATGGTTCTAAGAGCCAGTGTACGTTCATTCGACACACATACACACACGCACTTACTCAATGGCTCCCCTTCTCTTTCCAGTTAGACATGGTTCTAAGAGCCAGTGTACGGTCATTTGACACACGTACACACACACACACTCACTCAATGGATCCCCATCTCATTTCAGTTAGACATGGTTCTAACAGCCAGTGTACGTTCATTCAACACATACACACACACATGCACACACTCAATGGATCCCCATCTCCCCATCTCATTCCAGTTAGACATGGTTCTAAGAACCATAGTACATTCATTCGACAAAAATACACACACACACACACGCACGCACTCACCAATGGATCCCCATCTCCCTATCTCATTCCAGTTAGACATGGTTCTAAGAGCCAGTTTACGTTCATTTGGCACACATACACACACACACGCACTCACTCAATGGCTCCCCATCTCATTCCAGTTAGACATGGTTCTAAGAGCCAGTGTAAGTTCATTTGACACACATACACACACACACACACACACACACACACACACGCAATCACTCAATGGATCCCCATCTCCCCACCTCATTCCAGTTAGACATGGTTCTAAGAGCCAGTGTACTTTCTTTCGACACACATACACACACACGTATTCACTCAATGGATCCCCATCTCCCCATCTCATTCCAGTTAGACATGGTTCTAAGAGCCAGTGTACGTTCATTCGACACATACACACACACACACACGCGCACTCACTCAATGGATCGCCATCTCCCCATCTCGTTCCAGTTAGACATGGTTCTAAGAGCCAGTGTACGTTCATTCGGCACACATACACACACTCACTCAATGGATCCCCATCTCCCCATCTCATTCCAGTTAGACATGTTCTAAGAGCCACTGTACGTTCATTCGATACACATACACACACACACACACACACGCACTCACTCAATGGATCCCCATCTCGTTCCAGTTAGACATGGTTCTAAGAGCCAGTGTACGTTCATTCGACACACATACACACAACCACGCACGCACTCAATGGATCCCCATCTCCCCATCTCATTCCAGTTAGACATGGTTCTAAGAGCCAGTGTACGTTCATTCGACACACATGCACACACACTCACTCAATGGATCCCCATCTCCCCATCTCATTCCTGTTAGACATGGTTCGAAGAGCCAGTGTATGTTCATTCGACACACATACACACACAAGCACTCACTCAATGGATCCCCATCTGATTCCAGTTAGACATGGTTCTAAGAGCCAGTGTACGTTCATTCAACACACATAAACACACACACGCACTCACTCAATGAATCCCCATCTCTCCATCTCATTCCTGTTAGACATGGTTCTAAGAGCCAGTGTACGTTCATTCGACACAAATACACACACAGACACGCACGCACTCTATGGATCCCCATCTCCCCATCTCATTCCAGGTAGATATGGTTCTAAGAGCCAGTGTACGTTCATTCGACACACATGCACACACACACGGACGCACTCAATGGATCCCCATCTACCCATCTCATTCCAGTTAGACATGGTTCTAAGAGCCAGTGTACGTTCATTCGACACACATACACACACACACACGCGCTCTCACTCCATGGATTGCCATCTCCCCATCTCGTTCCAGTTAGACATGGTTCTAAGAGCCAGTGTACGTTCATTCGACACACATACACACACACACACACACACACTCACTCAATGGATCCCCATCTACCCATCTCATTCCAGTTAGACATGGTTCTAAGAGCCAGTGTACGTTCATTCGACACACATACACACACACACACGCGCTCTCACTCAATGGATTGCCATCTCCCCATCTCGTTCCAGTTAGACATGGTTCTAAGAGCCAGTGTACATTCATTCGACACACATACACATACACACACACACACACACGCACTCACTCAATGGATCCCCATCTCATTCCAGTTAGACATGTTCTAAGAGCCAGTGTACCTTCATTCGACACACATACACACACACACACACACACACACACTCACTCAATGGATCCCCATCTCATTCCAGTTAGACATGGTTCTAAGAGCCAGTGTACGTTCATTCGACACACATACACACACACACACACATGCGCTCTCACTCAATGGATTGCCATCTCCCCATCTCGTTCCAGTTAGACATGGTTCTAAGAGCCAGTGTACGTTCATT
>NC_090442.1:991893801-991918801 GCF_031143425.1 Pleurodeles waltl
ACACACACACACACACACGCACTCTCACTCAATGGATCCCCATCTCCCATCTCA
This sequence comes from Pleurodeles waltl, assembly GCF_031143425.1. NCBI lineage: Eukaryota > Metazoa > Chordata > Amphibia > Caudata > Salamandridae > Pleurodeles > Pleurodeles waltl. Next base: position 991,893,856 of record NC_090442.1, read on the forward strand.
TTCCAGTTAGCCATGGTTCTAAGAGCCAGTGTACGTTCATTCGACACACATACACACACACACAAGCACTCTCTCAATAGATCCCCATCTGATTCCAGTTAGACACGGTTCTAAGAGCCAGTGTACGTTCATTCGACATACATAAACACACACATGCACTCACTCAATGGATCCCCATCTCATTCTAGTTAGACATGGTTCTAAGAGCCAGTGTACGTTCATTCGACACACATACACACACACACGCGCACTCACTCAATGGCTCCCCATCTCCCTATCTCATTCCAGTTAGACATGGTTCTAAGAGCCAGTGTACGTTCATTCAACACACATACGCGCACACACACACACACGCAAGCACTCACTCAATGGATCCCCATCTCATTCCAGTTAGACATGGTTCTAAGAGCCAGTGTACGTTCATTCGACACACATATACACACACATACACACACACACGCACTCACTGAATGGATCCCCACCTCATTCCAGTTAGACATGGTTCTAAGAGCCAATGTACGTTCATTCGACACACACACACACGCACGCACTCACTCAATGGATTGCCATCTCCCCATCTCGTTCCAGTTAGACATGGTTCTAAGAGCCAGTGTACATTCATTCGACACACACACACACACACACACACACACACACACATACACACACACACACACACACACGCACACACGCACGCACACGCTCTCACTCAATGGATCCCCATCGCCCCATCTCATTCCAGTTAGACATGGTTCTAAGAGCCAGTGTACGTTCATTCGACACATATACACACACACACACATGCACGCACGCACTCAATGGATCCCCATATCCCCATTTCATTCGTTAGACATGGTTCTAAGATCCAGTGTACGTTCATTCGACACACATACACACACACACACTCACTCAATGGATCGCCATCTCCCCATCTCGTTCCAGTTAGAAATGGTTCTAAGAGCCAGTGTACATTCATTCGACACACATACACACACACACACACTCACTCAATGGATCCCCATCTTCCCATCTCATTCCAGTTAGACATGGTTCTAAGAGCCAGTGTACGTTCATTCGACACACATAAACACACAAGCACGCACTCAATGGATCGCCATCTCCCCATCTCATTCCAGTTAGACATGGTTCTAAGAGCCAGTGTACGTTCATTCGACACACACACACACACACACGCACTCACTCAATGGATGCCCATCTCCGCATCTCATTCCAGTTAGACATGGTTCTAAGAGCCAGTGTACGTTCATTCGACACACACACACACACACACACGCACTCACTCAATGGATCCCCATCTCCCCATCTCATTCCAGAAAGATGTTGTTCTAAGAGCCAGTGTACGTTCATTCGACACACATACACACACGCACTCACTCAATGGATGCCCATCTCCGCATCTCATTCCAGTTAGACATGGTTCTAAGAGCCAGTGCACGTTCATTCGATACACATACACACACACACACACGCATGCACTCACTCAATGGATCCCCATCTCCCCATCTCATTCCAGTTAGACATGGTTCTAAGAGCCAGTGTACATTCATTCGAAACACATACACACACACACACGCACTCTCACACAATAGAACCATGTCTAACTGGAATCAGATGGGGATCTAAGAGCCAGTGTACGTTCATTCGACACACATAAACACACACACGCACTCACTCAATGGATCCCCATCTCATTCTAGTTAGACATGGTTCTAAGAGCCAGTGTACGTTCATTCGACACACATACACACACACACGCACGCACTCACTCAATGGATCCCCATCTCTCCATCTCATTCCAGTTAGACGTGGTTTTAAGAGCCAGTGTACGTTCATTCGACACACATACACATACACACATGCACTCACCCAAAGGGTACCCATTTCCCCATCTCACTTCCAGTTAGACATGGTTCTAAGAGCCAGTGTACGTTCATTCAATACACATACGCGCACACACACACACACACACACACACACGCAAGCACTCACTCAATGGATCCCCATCTCATTCCAGTTAGACATGGTTCTGAGAGCCAGTGTACATTCATTCGACAAACATACACACACGCACTCACTGAATGGATCCCCATCTCATTCCAGTTAGACATGGTTCTAAGAGCCAGTGTACGTTCATTCGACACACATATACACACACACGCACTCACTGAATGGATCCCCATCTCATTCCAGTTAGACATGGTTCTAAGAGCCAGTGTACGTTCTTTCGACACACATACACACACGCACTCACTCAATGGATCCCCATCTTCCCATCTCATTCCAGTTAGACATGGTTCTAAGAGCCAATGTACGTTCATTCGACACACATACATACACACACGCACGCACTCACTCAATGGATCCCCATCTACCCATCTCATTCCAGTTAGACATGGTTCTAAGAGCCAGTGTACGTTCATTCGACACACATACACACACACACGCACGCACTCAATGGATCCCCATCTCCCCATCTCATTCCAGTTAGACATGGTTCTAAGAGCCAGTGTACCTTCATTCGACACACATACACACACACACGCGCACTCACTCAATGGATTGCCATCTCCCCATCTCATTCCAGTTAGACATGTTTCTAAGAGCCTGTGTACGTTCATCCGACACACATACACACACACAAGCACTCACTCAATGGATTGCCATCTCCCCATCTCGTTCCAGTTAGACATGGTTCTAAGAGCCAGTGTACATTCATTCGACACACATACACACACAGGCACTCACTCAATGGATCCCCATCTCATTCCAGTTAGACATGGTTCTAAGAGCCAGTGTACGTTCATTCGACACACATACACACAACCACGCACACACTCAATGGATCCCCATCTCTCCATCTCATTCCAGTTAGACATGGTTCGAAGAGCCAGTGTACGTTCATTCGACACACATACACATACACACACACACACACACGCACTCTTTGGATCCCCATCTCATTCCAGTTAGACATGGTTCTAAGAGCCAGTGTACGTTCATTCGACACACATAAACACACACACGCACTCACTGAATGGATCCCCATCTCATTCCAGTTAGACATGGTTCTAAGAGCCAGTGTACGTTCATTCGACACACATATACACACACACGCACTCACTCAATGGATCCCCATCTCCCCATCTCATTTCAGTTAGACATGGTTCTAAGAGCCAGTGTACCTTCATTCGACACACATACACACACACACACACACACACACGCACACGCTCTCACTCAATGGATCCCCATCGCCCCATCTCATTCCAGTTAGACATGGTTCTAAGAGCCAGTGTACGTTCATTCGACACACATACATACACACACACACATGCATGCACTCAATGGATCCCCATCTCCCCATCTCATTCCAGTTAGACATGGTTCTAAGAGCCAGTGTACGTTCATTCGACACGCATACACACACACACGCACTCACTCAATGGATCGCCATCTCCCCATCTCATTCCAGTTAGACATGGTTCTAAGAGCCAGTGTACGTTCATTCGACACACATACACACACACACACAAGCACTCACTCAATGTATCCCCATCTCGTTCCAGTTAGACATGGTTCTAAGAGCCAGTGTACGTTCATTCGACACAGATAAACACACACACACACACTCACTCAATGGATACCCATCGCCCCATCTCATTCCAGTAAGATGTTGTTCTAAGAGCCAGTGTACGTTCATTCGACACACATACACGCACTCACTCAATGGATGCCCATCTCCCCATCTCATTCCAGTTAGACATGGTTCTAAGAGCAAGTGCACGTTCATTCGATACACAAACACACACACACACACACAAACACACACACACGCATGCACTCACTCAATGGATCCCCATCTCATTCCAGTTATACATGGTTCTAAGAGCCAGTGTACATTCATTCGAAATACATACACACACACACACGCACTCTCACTCAATGGATCCCCATCTCATTCCAGTTAGACATGGTTCTAAGAGCCAGTGTACGTTCATTCGACACACATACACACACACACACAAGCACTCACTCAATAGATCCCCATCTGATTCCAGTTAGACATGGTTCTAAGAGCCAGTGTACGTTCATTCGACACACATAAAGACACACACGCACTCACTCAATGGATCCCCATCTCATTCTAGTTAGACATGGTTCTAAGAGCCAGTGTACGTTCATTCGACACACACACGCACACGCACACACTCACTCACTCACTCACTCAATGGATCCCCATCTTCCCATCTCATTCCAGTTAGACGTGGTTCTAAGAGCCAGTGTACGTTCATTCGACACGCATACATACACACACACACTCACGCATTCACTCAATGGATCCCCATCTCCCCATCTCATTCCAGTTAGACATGGTTCTAAGAGCCAGTGTACGTTCATTCGACACATACACACACACACACGCGCACTCACTCAATGGATCGCCATCTCCCCATCTCATTCCAGTTAGACATGTTCTAAGAGCCACTGTACGTTCATTTGACACACACACACACGCACTCACTCAATGGCTCCCCATCTCCCCATCTCATTCCAGTTAGACATGGTTCTAAGAGCAAGTGTACGTTCATTTGACACACATACACACACACACACTCACGCACTCAATGGCTCCCCATCTCATTCCAGTTAGACATGGTTCTAAGAGCCAGTGTACGTTCATTCGACACACACACACGCACTCACTCAATGGATCCCCATCTCCCCATCTCATTCCAGAAAGATGTTGTTCTAAGAGCCAGTGTACGTTCATTCGACACACATACACACACGCACTCACTCAATGGATGCCCATCTCCGCATCTCATTCCAGTTAGACATGGTTCTAAGAGCCAGTGCACGTTCATTCGATACACATGTATACACACACACACACACACACACACACACGCATGCACTCACTCAATGGATCCCCATCTCCCCATCTCATTCCAGTTAGACATGGTTCTAAGAGCCAGTGTATGTTCATTCGACACACATACACACACACGCACACACACACACACGCGCGCACTCAATGGCTCCCCATCTTATTCCAGTTAGACATGGTTCTAAGAGCCAGTGTATGTTCATTCGACACACATACACACACAAGCACGCACTCACTCAATGGCTCCCCATCTCATTCCAGTTAGACATGGTTCTAAGAGCCAGTGTATGTTCATTCGACACACATACACACACACGCACACAATGGCTCCCCATCTCATTCCAGTTAGACATGGTTCTAAGAGCCAGTGTACGTTCATTCCAAACACACACACACGCACGCACTCACTCAATGGATCCCCATCTCCCCATCTCATTCCAGTTAGACATGGTTCTAAGAGCAATTGTACGTTCATTCAACACAAATACACACACACACGCACTCACTCAATGAATCCCCATCTCATTCCAGTTAGACATGGTTCTAAGAGCCAGTGTACGTTCATTTGACACACACATACACACACACACACTCACTCAATGGATCCCCATCTCCCCATCTCATTCCAGTTAGACATGGTTTTAAGAGCCAGTGTCATTCATTCGACACACATACACACACACACACGCAATCACTTAATGGATCCCCATCTCCCCATCTCATTCCAGTTAGACATGGTTCTAAGAGCCAGTGTACGTTCTTTCGACATACATACACACACACGTATTCACTCAATGGATCCCCATCTTCCCATCTCATTCCAGTTAGACATGGTTCTAAGAGCCAGTGTACGTTCATTCGACACATACACACACACACAGATGCATGCACTCACTCAATGGCTCCCTATCTCCCCATCTCATTCCAGTTAGACATGGTTCTAAGAGCCAGTGTAGGTTCATTCGACACACATACACACACACGCACACACACACACGCGCGCACTCAATGGCTCCCCATCTCCCTATCTCATTCCAGTTAGACATGGTTCTAAGAGCCTGTGTACGTTCATTCGACACACATACACACACACACAAGCACGCACTCACTCAATGGCTCCCCATCTCATTCCAGTTAGACATGGTTCTAAGAGCCACTGTACGTTCATTCGACACACATACACACACAAACGCACGCACTCAGTGGCTTCCCATCTCCCCATCTCATTCCAGTTAGACATGGTTCTAAGAGCCAGTGTACGTTCATTCGACACACATACACACACACACGCACTCACTCAATGGCTCCCCATCTCATTCCAGTTAGACCTGGTTCTAAGAGGCAGAATACGTTCATTCGACACACATGCACACACACACACATGCACGCACTCAATGGATCCCCATCTCCCCATCTCATTCCAGTTAGACATGGTTCTAAGAGCAATTGTACGTTCATTCAACACAAATACACACACACACGCACGCACTCACTCAATGAATCCCCATCTCATTCCAGTTAGACATGGTTCTAAGAGCCAGTGTACGTTCTTTCGACACACATACACACACACGTATTCACTCAATGGATCCCCATCTCCCCATCTCATTCCAGTTAGACATGGTTCTAAGAGCCAGTGTACGTTCATTCGACACATACACACACACACAGATGCATGCACTCACTCAATGGCTCCCCATCTCCCCATCTCATTTCAGTTAGACATGGTTCTGAGAGCCAGTGTACGTTCATTCGACACACACATGCACGCACTCACTCAATGGCTCCCCATCTCCCCATCTCATTCCGGTTAGACATGGTTCTAAGAGCCAGTGTACGTTCATTCGACACACATACACACACACACACACACACACACACATGCACGCACTCACTCAATGGCTCCCCATCTCACTCCAGTTATACATGGTTCTAAGAGCCAGTGTACGTTCATTCGACACACATGCACACACACGCACGCACTCACTCAATGTTTCCCCATCTCCCCATCTCATTCCGGTTAGACATGGTTCTAAGAGCCAGTGTACGTTCATTCGACACACATACAAGCACTCACTCAATGGCTCCCCATCTCATTCCAGTTAGACATGGTTCTAAGAGCCAGTGTACGTTCATTCGACACACATCCACACACACACACACACGCACTCACTCAATGGATCCCCATCTCATTCCAGTTAGACATGGTTCCAAGAGCCAGTGTATGTTCATTCGACACACATACACACAAGCACGCACTCACTCAATGGATCCCCATCTCCCCATCTCATTCCAGTTAGACATGGTTCCAAGAGCCAGTGTATGTTCATTCGACACACATACAAACAAGCACGGACTCACTAAATGGATCCCCATCTCCCCATCTCATTCCAGTTAGACATGGTTCTAAGAGCCAGTGTACGTTCATTTGACACACACACACACGCACTCACTCAATGGCTCCCCATCTCATTTCAGTTAGACATGGTTCTAAGAACCAGTGTAAGTTCATTTGACACACATACACACACACACACACACACGCACTCACTCAATGGCTCCCCATCTCATTCCATTTAGACATGGTTTTAAGAGCCAGTGTACGTTCATTCGACACACATACACACACACACACACGCAATCACTTAATGGATCCCCATCTCATTCCAGTTAGACATGGTTCTAAGAGCCAGTGTACGTTCATTTGTCAGACATCCACACACACACACACACACACACACACGCACTCACTCAATGGATCCCCATCTCCTCATCTCATTCCAGTTAGACATGGTTCTAAGAGCCAGTGTATGTTAATTCAATACACACACACATGCACGCACTCACTCTATGGCTCCCCATCTCCACATCTCATTCCAGTTAGACATGGTTCTAAGAGCCAGTGTACGTTCATGCGACATACATACACACACACACACACACAAGCACTCACTCAATGGATCCCCATCTCATTCCTGTTAGACATGGTTCTAAGAGCCAGTGTACGTTCTTTCGAAACACATACACACACATACGTATTCACTCAATGGATCCCCATCTCCCCATCTCATTCCAGTTAGACATGGTTCTAAGAGCCAGTGTACGTTCATTCGACACACATACACACACACACAAGCACGCACTCATTCAATGGCTCCCCATTTCCCCATCTCATTCCATTTAGACATGGTTCTAAGAGCCAGTGTACGTTCATTCGACACACACACACACGCACGCACTCAATGGATCCCCATCTCCAAATCTCATTCCAGTTAGACATGGTTCTAAGAGCCAGTGTACGTTCATTCGAAACACACACACACACATGCATGCACTCACTCAATGGCTCCCCATCTCATTTCAGTTAGACATGGTTCTAAGAGCCAGTGTACGTTCATTCGACACACATACACACACGCACTCACTCAATGGCTCCCCATCTCCTTCCAGTTAGACATGGTTCTAAGAGCCAGTGTACGTTCATTCGACACACATACACATACACTCACTCAATGCATCCCCATCTCCCCATCTCATTCCAGTTAGACATGGTTCTAAGAGCCAGTGTGCATTCATTCGACACAAACACACACACACACACACACTCACTCAATGGATCCCCATCTCCCCATCTCATTCCAGTTAGACATGGTTCTAGGAGCCAGTGTACGTTCATTCGACACACATATACACACACACACGCACTCACTCAATGGATCCCCATCTCATTGCAGTTAGACATCGTTCTAAGGGCCAGTGTATGTTCATTCGACACACATACACATACACTCACTCAATGGATCCCCATCTCCCCATCTCATTCCAGTTAGACATGGTTCTAAGAGCCAGTGTACGTTCATTCGACACACATACACACACATGCACTCAATGGATCCCCATCTCCCCATCTCATTCCAGTTAGACATGGTTCTAAGAGCCAGTGTACGTTCATTCGACACACATACACACACAAACACACGTACGCACTCTCACTCACTCAATGTATCCCCATCTCATTCCATTTAGACATGGTTCTATGAGCCAGTGTATGTTCATTCGACACACAGACACATACACACACGCACGCACTCTATGGATCCCCATCTCATTCCAGTTAGATATGGTTCTAAGAGCCAGTGTACGTTCATTCGACACACATACACACACACACGCACTCTATGGATCCCCATCTCCCCATCTCATTCCAGTTAGACATGGTTCTAAGAGCCAGTGTACGTTCATTCGACACACACACACACGCACTCACACAATGGATGCCCATCTCATTCCAGTTAGACATGGTTCTAAGAGCCAGTGTACGTTCATTCGACACACATACACATACACACACACATGCACGCACGCACTAACTCAATGGATCCCCATCTCATTCCAGTTAGACATGGTTCTAAGAGCCAGTGTACGTTCATTCGACACACACTCACTCAATGGATCCCCATCTCCCCATCTCATTCCAATAAGACGTTGTTCTAAGAGCCAGTGTACGTTCATTCGACACACACACACACACACACACACACACACGCACTCACACAATGGATCCCCATCTCCCAATCTCATTCCAGTTAGACATGGTTGTAAGAGCCAGTGTACGTTCATTCGACACACATACACACACACACACACACGCACGCACTCTATGGATCCCCATCTCCCCATCTCATTCCAGTTAGACATGGTTCTAAGAGCCAGTGTACGTTCATTCGACACATATACACACACGCACTCACTCAATAGATCCCCATCTCATTCCAGTTAGACATGGTTCTAAGATCCAGTGTACGTTCATTCGACACACATACACACACACACACACGCGCACTCACTCAATGGATCCCCATCTCCCCATCTCATTCCAGTTAGACATGGTTCTAAGAGTCAGTGTACCTTCATTCGACGCACACGCACACACACACGCACTCACTCAATGGATCCCCATCTCATTCCAGTTAGACATGGTTCCAAGATCCAGTGTACGTTCATTCGACACACATACACACACACACGCGCACTCACTCAATGGATTGCCATCTCCCAATCTCGTTCCAGTTAGACATGGTTCTAAGAGCCAGTGTACGTTCATTCGACACACATACACACAACCACGCACGCACTCAATGGATCCCCATCTCCCGATCTCATTCCAGTTAGACCTGGTTCGAAGAGCCAGTGTACGTTCATTCGACACACATACGCACACACACACAAGCATGCACGCACTCAATGGATCCCCATCTCCCCATCTCATTCCAGTTAGACATGGTTCTAAGAGCCTGTGTACGTTCATTCGACACACATACATACACACACACACACACGCACTCACTCAATGGATCCCCATCTCCCCATCTCATTCCAGTTAGACATGGTTCTAAGAGCCAGTGTACGTTCATTCGACACACATGCACACACAAACACACACGCATGCACTCACTCAATGGATCCCCATCTCCCCATCTCATTCCAGTTAGACATGGTTGTAAGAGCCAGTGTACGTTCATTCGACACACATACACACACACACACACACGCACGCACTCTATGGATCCCCATCTCCCCATCTCATTCCAGTTAGACATGGTTCTAAGAGCCAGTGTACGTTCATTCGACACATATACACACACACTCACTCAATAGATCCCCATCTCATTCCAGTTAGACATGGTTCTAAGAGCCAGTGTACCTTCATTCAACACACATACGCACACACCCACGCACGCACTCACTCAATGGATCCCCATCTACCCATCTCATTCCAGTTAGACATGGTTCTAAGAGCCAGTGTATGTTCATTCGACACACATGCACACACAAACACACACGTATGCAGTTACTCTATGGATACCCATCTCCCCATCTCATTCCAGTTAGACATGGTTCTAAGAGCCAGTGTACGTTCATTCGACAAACATACACGAACTCACTGAATGGATCCCCATCTCATTCCAGTTAGACATGGTTCTATGATCCAGTGTACGTTCATTCGACACACATACACACACAAACACGCGCACTCACTCAATGGATCGCCATCTCCCCTTCTCATTCCAGTTAGACATGGTTCTAAGAGCAAGTGGATGTTCATTCGACACACATACACACAGACACACACACGCACTCCATGGATCCCCATCTCATTCCAGTTAGACATGGTTCTAAGAGCCAGTGTACGTTCATTCGACACACACACACAAGCACTCACTCAATGGATCCCCATCTGATTCCAGTTCGACATGGTTCTAAGAGCCAGTGTACGTTCATTCGACACACATAAACACACACACACACGCACTCACTCAATGGATCCCCATCTCCCCATCTCATTCCAGTTAGACATGTTTCTAAGAGCCAGTGTACGTTCATTCGATACACATACACACACACACACACACACGCACGCACTCACTCAATGGATCCCCATCTCATTCCAGTTAGACATGGTTCTAAGAGCCAGTGTACGTTCATTAGACAAACATACACACACATACACGAACTCACTGAATGGATCCCCATCTCATTCCAGTTAGACATGGTTCTAAGAGCCAGTGTACGTTCATTTGACACACATACACACACAAACACGCGCACTCACTCAATGGATCGCCATCTCCCCTTCTCATTCCAGTTAGACATGGTTCTAACAGCAAGTGGATGTTCATTCGACACACATACATTCACACACACACACACACACACACACAAACACACACACACACTCACTCAATGAATCCCCATCTCATTCCAGTTAGACATGGTTCTAAGAGCCAGTGTACGTTCATTTGACACACGTACACACACACGCACGCACTTACTCAATGGATCCCCATCTCATTCCAGTTAGACATGGTTCTAAGATCCAGTGTACGTTCATTCGACACACATACACACACACATGCGCACTCACTCAATGGATTGCCATCTCCCCATCTCGTTCCAGTTAGACATGGTTCTAAGAGGCAGTGTACATTCTTTCGACACACATACACACACAAACACAAGCATTCACTCAATGGATCCCCATCTCGTTCCAGTTAGACATGGATCTAAGATCCAGTGTACGTTCATTCGACACACATAAACACACACACGCACTCACTCAATGAATCCCCATCTCCCCATCTCATTCCAGTAAGACATTGTTCTAAGAGCCAGTGTACGATCATTCGACACACATACACACACACACACGCACTCTATGGATCCCCATCTCCCCATTTCATTCCAGTTAGACATGGTTCTAAGAGCCAGTGTACGTTCATTCCACACACGTACACACACACACACGCACACACACACACGCACTTACTCAATGGATCCACATCTCCCCGTCTCATTCCAGTTAGACGTGGTTCTAAGAGACAGTGTACGTTCATTCGACACACATACACACACACACGCACTCCATGGATCCCCATCTCATTCCAGTTGGACATGGTTCTAAGAGCCAGTGTACGTTCATTCGATACACATACACACACACACACACACACACATGCACTCACTCAATGGATCCCCATCTCATTCCAGTTAGACATGGTTCCAAGATCCAGTGTACGTTCATTCGACACACATACACACACACACGCGCACTCACTCAATGGATTGCCATCTCCCCATCTCGTTCCAGTTAGACATGGTTCTAAGAGCCAGTGTACATTCATTCGACACACATACACACACACACACACTCACTCAATGGATCCCCATCTCATTCCAGTTAGACATGGTTCTAAGAGCCAGTGTACGTTCATTCGACACACATAAACACACACACGCACTCACTCAATGAATCCCCATCCCCCCATCTCATTCCAGTAAGACGTTGTTCTAAGAGCCAGTGTACGTTCATTCGACACACATACACACAACCACGCACGCACTCAATGGATCCCCATCTCCCGATCTCATTCCAGTTAGACATGGTTCGAAGAGCCAGTGTACGTTCATTCGACACACGCACGCACTCAATGGATCCCCATCTCCCCATCTCATTCCACTTAGACATGGTTCTAAGAGCCAGTGTACGTTCATTCGACATACATACACACACACGCACTCTCAATGGATCCCCATCTCATTCCAGTTAGACATGGTTCTAAGAGCCAGTGTACGTTCATTCGACACACATACACACACACACAAGCATGCACGCACTCAATGGATCCCCATCTCCCCATCTCATTCCACTTAGACATGGTTCTAAGAGCCAGTGTACGTTCATTCGACATACATACACACACACGCACTCTCAATGGATCCCCATCTCATTCCAGTTAGACATGGTTCTAAGAGCCAGTGTACGTTCATTCGACACACATACACACACACACAAGCATGCACGCACTCAATGGATCCCCATCTCCCCATCTCATTCCACTTAGACATGGTTCTAAGAGCCAGTGTACGTTCATTCGACATACATACACACACACGCACTCTCAATGGATCCCCATCTCATTCCAGTTAGACATGGTTCTAAGAGCCAGTGTACGTTCATTCGACACACATGCACACACAAACACACATGCATGCACTCACTCAATGGATCCCCATCTCCCCATCTCATTCCAGTTAGACATGGTTCTAAGAGCCAGTGTACGTTCATTCGACACACACACACACACACACACACACACACTCACTCAATGGATCGCCATCTCCCCATCTCGTTCCAGTTAGACATGGTTCTAAGAGCCAGTGTACATTCATTCGACACACATACACACACACACACTCACTCAATGGATCCCCATCTCATTCCAGTTAGACATGGTTCTAAGAGACCGGTGTACGTTCATTTGATACACATACACACACACACACACACGCACGCACGCACTCACTCAATGGATCCCCATCTAATTCCAGTTAGACATGGTTCTAAGATCCAGTGTACCTTCATTCGACACACATACGCACACACCCACGCACGCACTCACTCAATGGATCCCCATCTACCCATCTCATTCCACTTAGACATGGTTCTAAGAGCCAGTGTATGTTCATTCGACACACATGCACACACAAACACACACGTATGCAGTTACTCAATGGATACCCATCTCCCCATCTCATTCCAGTTAGACATGGTTCTAAGAGCCAGTGTACGTTCATTCGACAAACATACACGAACTCACTGAATGGATCCCCATCTCATTCCAGTTAGACATGGTTCTATGATCCAGTGTACGTTCATTCGACACACATACACACACAAACACGCGCACTCACTCAATGGATCGCCATCTCCCCTTCTCATTCCAGTTAGACATGGTTCTAAGAGCAAGTGGATGTTCATTCGACACACATACATTCACACACACACACACACACACACACACACACTCACTCAATGAATCCCCATTTAATTCCAGTTAGACATGGTTCTAAGAGCCAGTGTACGTTCATTCGACACACATACACACACGCACACACACACACACGCACGCACTTACTCAATGGATCCACATCTCCCCGTCTCATTCCAGTTAGACGTGGTTCTAAGAGCCAGTGTACGTTCATTCGACACACATACACACACACGCACTCCATGGATCCCCATCTCATTCCAGTTGGACATGGTTCTAAGAGCCAGTGTACGTTCATTCGATACACATACACACACACACACACACACACACACACACACACATGCACTCACTCAATGGATCCCCATCTCATTCCAGTTAGACACTGTTCTAAGAGCCAGTGTACGTTCATTCGACACATATACACACACACACACACACACACACACACACACACACACACACACACACAGACACACACACACGTACTCACTCAATGGATCCCCATCTCCCCATCTCATTCCGGTTAGACATGGTTCTAAGAGCCAGTGTATGTTCATTCGACACACATGCACGCACGCACGCACTCACTCAATGGATCCCCATCTCATTCCAGTTAGACATGGTTCTAAGAGCCAGTGTACGTTCATTCGACACACATAAACACACACACGCACTCACTCAATGGATCCCCATCTCCCCATCTCATTCTAGTTAGTCATGGTTCTAAGAGCCAGTGTACGTTCATTCGACACACATACACACACACGCACGCACTCACTCAATGGATCCCCATCTCTCCATCTCATTCCAGTTAGACGTGGTTCTAAGAGCCAGTGTACATTCATTCGACACACATACACACACGCACTCACTCAATGGATACCCATCTCCCCATCTCATTTCCAGTTAGACATGGTTCTAAGAGCCAGTGTACGTTCATTCGATACACATACGCACACACACACGCAAGCACTCACTCAATGGATCCCCATCTCCCCATCTCATTCCAGTTAGACATGGTTCTAAGAGCCAGTGTATGTTCATTCGACACACACACACACGCACGCACGCACTCACTCAATGGATCCCCATCTTCCCATCTCATTCCAGTTAGACATGGTTCTAAGAGCTAGTGTACGTTCATTCGACACGCATACACACACACACACACAC
This sequence comes from Pleurodeles waltl, assembly GCF_031143425.1. Taxonomy (NCBI): domain Eukaryota; kingdom Metazoa; phylum Chordata; class Amphibia; order Caudata; family Salamandridae; genus Pleurodeles; species Pleurodeles waltl. The sequence continues at coordinate 991,909,270 of NC_090442.1, forward strand.
ACACTCACTCAATGAATCTCCATCTCCCCATCTCATTCCAGTTAGACATGGTTCTAAGAGCCAGTGTACGTTCATTTGACACACATACACACACAAACACGCGCACTCACTCAATGGATCGCCATCTCCCCTTCTCATTCCAGTTAGACATGGTTCTAACAGCAAGTGGATGTTCATTCGACACACATACATTCACACACACACACGCACTCACTGAATGGATCCCCATCTCATTCCAGTTAGACATGGTTCTAAGAGCTAGTGTACGTTCATTCGACAAACATACACACACACACGCACTCACTGAATGGATCCCCATCTCATTCCAGTTAGACATGGTTCTAAGAGCCAGTGTACGTTCATTCGACACACATACACACACAAACACACACGCATGCACTCACACAATGGATACCCATCTCCCCATCTCATTCCAGTTAGACATGGTTCTAAGAGCCAGTGTACGTTCATTCGACACACATACACACACAAGCACGCACGCACTCAATGGATCCCCATCGCCCCATCTCATTCCAGTTAAACATGGTTCTTAGAGCCAGTGTACGTTCATTCGACACACATACACACACACACGCAAGCACTCAATAGATCCACATCTCCCCATCTCATTCCAGTTAGACATGATTCTAAGAGCCAGTGTACCTTCATTTGACACACATACACACACGCACGCACGCACGCACGCACTCACTCACTCAATGGATCCCCATCTCATTCCAGTTAGACATGGTTCTAAGATCCAGTGTACGTTCATTCGACACACATACACACACACATGCGCACTCACTCAATGGATTGCCATCTCCCCATCTCGTTCCAGTTAGACATGGTTCTAAGAGCCAGTGTACGTTCATTCGACACACATACATACACACACACACACACGCACTGACACAATGGATCCCCATCTCCCCATCTCATTCCAGTAAGACATGGTTCGAAGAGCCAGTGTACGTTCATTCGACACACATACACACACACATGCGCACTCACTCAATGGATTGCCATCTCCCCATCTCGTTCCAGTTAGACATGGTTCTAAGAGGCAGTGTACATTCTTTCGACACACATACACACACAAACACAAGCATTCACTCAATGGATCCCCATCTCGTTCCAGTTAGACATGGTTCTAAGAGCCAGTGTACGTTCATTCGACACACATACATACACAGACACGCACGCACTCCATGGATCCCCATCTCCCAATCTCATTCCAGTTAGACATGGTTCTAAGAGCCAGTGTACGTTCATTCGACACAAATACACACACAGACACGCACGCACTCCATGGATCCCCATCTCCCAATCTCATTCCAGGTAGATATGGTTCAAAGAGCCAGTGTACGTTCATTCGACACACATACACACGCATGCACTCACTCAATGGATCCCCATCTCATTCCATTTAGACATGGTTCTAAGAGCCAGTGTACGTTCATTCGACACACATACACACACACACACACACACACGCACTCACTCAATGGATCCCCATCTTCCCATCTCATTCCAGTTAGACATGGTTCTAAGAGCCAGTGTACGTTCATTCGACCCCCATTCATACACACACACACACACACACACCCGCACTCACTCAATGGATCCCCATCTACCCATCTCATTCCAGTTAGACATGGTTCGAAGAGCCAGTGTACGTTCATTCGACACACATGCACACACACGCACTCACTCAATGGATCCCCATCTCATTCCAGTTAGACATGGTTCCAAGATCCAGTGTACGTTCATTCGACACACATACATACATACACACACACACACACACGCGCGCACTCACTCAATGGATTGCCATCTCCCCATCTCGTTCCAGTAAGACGTTGTTCTAAGAGCCAGTGTACGTTCATTCGACACACATGCACACAACCACGCACGCACTCAATGGATCCCCATCTCCCGATCTCATTCCAGTTAGACATGGTTCGAAGAGCCAGTGTACGTTCATTCGACACACATACACACACACACACACACGCACTCTATGGATCCCCATCTCCCCATCTCATTCCAGTTAGACATGGTTCTAAGAGCCAGTGTACGTTCATTCGACACACATACACACACACACAAGCATGCACGCACTCAATGGATCCCCATCTCCCCATCTCATTCCAGTTAGACATGGTTCTAAGAGCCAGTGTACGTTCATTCGACATACATACACACACACTCTCAATGGATCCCCATCTTCCCATCTCATTCCAGTTAGACATGGTTCTAAGAGCCTGTGTACGTTCATTCGACACACATACATACACACACACACACGCACTCACTCAATGGATCCCCACCTCCCCATCTCATTCCAGTTAGACATGGTTCTAAGAGCCAGTGTACGTTCATTCGACACACATGCACACACAAACACACACGCATGCACTCACTCAATGGATCCCCATCTCCCCATCTCATTCCAGTTAGACATGGTTCTAAGAGCCAGTGTACATTCATTCGACACACATACACACACACACGCGCACTCACTCAATGGATCGCCATCTCCCCATCTCGTTCCAGTTAGACATGGTTCCAAGAGCCAGTGTACACTTATTCGACACACATACACACACACACTCACTCAATGGATCCCCATCTCATTCCAGTTAGACATGGTTCTAAGAGCCAGTGTACGTTCATTCGACACACATACACACACACACGCACTCACTCAATGGCTCCCCATCTCATTCCAGTTAGACCTGGTTCTAAGAGGCAGAATACGTTCATTCGACACACATGCACACACACATGCACGCACTCAATGGATCCCCATCTCCCCATCTCATTCCAGTTAGACATGGTTCTAAGAGCAATTGTACGTTCATTCAACACAAATACACACACACACGCACGCACTCACTCAATGAATCCCCATCTCATTCCAGTTAGACATGGTTCTAAGAGCCAGTGTACGTTCTTTCGACACACATACACACACACGTATTCACTCAATGGATCCCCATCTCCCCATCTCATTCCAGTTAGACATGGTTCTAAGAGCCAGTGTACGTTCATTCGACACATACACACACACACAGATGCATGCACTCACTCAATGGCTCCCCATCTCCCCATCTCATTTCAGTTAGACATGGTTCTGAGAGCCAGTGTACGTTCATTCGACACACACATGCACGCACTCACTCAATGGCTCCCCATCTCCCCATCTCATTCCGGTTAGACATGGTTCTAAGAGCCAGTGTACGTTCATTCGACACACATACACACACACACACACACACACACACATGCACGCACTCACTCAATGGCTCCCCATCTCACTCCAGTTATACATGGTTCTAAGAGCCAGTGTACGTTCATTCGACACACATGCACACACACGCACGCACTCACTCAATGTTTCCCCATCTCCCCATCTCATTCCGGTTAGACATGGTTCTAAGAGCCAGTGTACGTTCATTCGACACACATACAAGCACTCACTCAATGGCTCCCCATCTCATTCCAGTTAGACATGGTTCTAAGAGCCAGTGTACGTTCATTCGACACACATCCACACACACACACACGCACTCACTCAATGGATCCCCATCTCATTCCAGTTAGACATGGTTCCAAGAGCCAGTGTATGTTCATTCGACACACATACACACAAGCACGCACTCACTCAATGGATCCCCATCTCCCCATCTCATTCCAGTTAGACATGGTTCCAAGAGCCAGTGTATGTTCATTCGACACACATACAAACAAGCACGGACTCACTAAATGGATCCCCATCTCCCCATCTCATTCCAGTTAGACATGGTTCTAAGAGCCAGTGTACGTTCATTTGACACACACACGCACTCACTCAATGGCTCCCCATCTCATTTCAGTTAGACATGGTTCTAAGAACCAGTGTAAGTTCATTTGACACACATACACACACACACACACACACGCACTCACTCAATGGCTCCCCATCTCATTCCATTTAGACATGGTTTTAAGAGCCAGTGTACGTTCATTCGACACACATACACACACACACACACGCAATCACTTAATGGATCCCCATCTCATTCCAGTTAGACATGGTTCTAAGAGCCAGTGTACGTTCATTTGTCAGACATCCACACACACACACACACACACACACACACACACACGCACTCACTCAATGGATCCCCATCTCCTCATCTCATTCCAGTTAGACATGGTTCTAAGAGCCAGTGTATGTTAATTCAATACACACACACATGCACGCACTCACTCTATGGCTCCCCATCTCCACATCTCATTCCAGTTAGACATGGTTCTAAGAGCCAGTGTACGTTCATGCGACATACATACACACACACACACACACAAGCACTCACTCAATGGATCCCCATCTCATTCCTGTTAGACATGGTTCTAAGAGCCAGTGTACGTTCTTTCGAAACACATACACACACATACGTATTCACTCAATGGATCCCCATCTCCCCATCTCATTCCAGTTAGACATGGTTCTAAGAGCCAGTGTACGTTCATTCGACACACATACACACACACACAAGCACGCACTCATTCAATGGCTCCCCATTTCCCCATCTCATTCCATTTAGACATGGTTCTAAGAGCCAGTGTACGTTCATTCGACACACACACACACGCACGCACTCAATGGATCCCCATCTCCAAATCTCATTCCAGTTAGACATGGTTCTAAGAGCCAGTGTACGTTCATTCGAAACACACACACACACATGCATGCACTCACTCAATGGCTCCCCATCTCATTTCAGTTAGACATGGTTCTAAGAGCCAGTGTACGTTCATTCGACACACATACACACACGCACTCACTCAATGGCTCCCCATCTCCTTCCAGTTAGACATGGTTCTAAGAGCCAGTGTACGTTCATTCGACACACATACACATACACTCACTCAATGCATCCCCATCTCCCCATCTCATTCCAGTTAGACATGGTTCTAAGAGCCAGTGTGCATTCATTCGACACAAACACACACACACACACACACTCACTCAATGGATCCCCATCTCCCCATCTCATTCCAGTTAGACATGGTTCTAGGAGCCAGTGTACGTTCATTCGACACACATATACACACACACACGCACTCACTCAATGGATCCCCATCTCATTGCAGTTAGACATCGTTCTAAGGGCCAGTGTATGTTCATTCGACACACATACACATACACTCACTCAATGGATCCCCATCTCCCCATCTCATTCCAGTTAGACATGGTTCTAAGAGCCAGTGTACGTTCATTCGACACACATACACACACATGCACTCAATGGATCCCCATCTCCCCATCTCATTCCAGTTAGACATGGTTCTAAGAGCCAGTGTACGTTCATTCGACACACATACACACACAAACACACGTACGCACTCTCACTCACTCAATGTATCCCCATCTCATTCCATTTAGACATGGTTCTATGAGCCAGTGTATGTTCATTCGACACACAGACACATACACACACGCACGCACTCTATGGATCCCCATCTCATTCCAGTTAGATATGGTTCTAAGAGCCAGTGTACGTTCATTCGACACACATACACACACACGCACTCTATGGATCCCCATCTCCCCATCTCATTCCAGTTAGACATGGTTCTAAGAGCCAGTGTACGTTCATTCGACACACACACACACGCACTCACACAATGGATGCCCATCTCATTCCAGTTAGACATGGTTCTAAGAGCCAGTGTACGTTCATTCGACACACATACACATACACACACACATGCACGCACGCACTAACTCAATGGATCCCCATCTCATTCCAGTTAGACATGGTTCTAAGAGCCAGTGTACGTTCATTCGACACACACTCACTCAATGGATCCCCATCTCCCCATCTCATTCCAATAAGACGTTGTTCTAAGAGCCAGTGTACGTTCATTCGACACACACACACACACACACACACACACACGCACTCACACAATGGATCCCCATCTCCCAATCTCATTCCAGTTAGACATGGTTGTAAGAGCCAGTGTACGTTCATTCGACACACATACACACACACACACACACGCACGCACTCTATGGATCCCCATCTCCCCATCTCATTCCAGTTAGACATGGTTCTAAGAGCCAGTGTACGTTCATTCGACACATATACACACACGCACTCACTCAATAGATCCCCATCTCATTCCAGTTAGACATGGTTCTAAGATCCAGTGTACGTTCATTCGACACACATACACACACACGCGCACTCACTCAATGGATCCCCATCTCCCCATCTCATTCCAGTTAGACATGGTTCTAAGAGTCAGTGTACCTTCATTCGACGCACACGCACACACACACGCACTCACTCAATGGATCCCCATCTCATTCCAGTTAGACATGGTTCCAAGATCCAGTGTACGTTCATTCGACACACATACACACACACACGCGCACTCACTCAATGGATTGCCATCTCCCAATCTCGTTCCAGTTAGACATGGTTCTAAGAGCCAGTGTACGTTCATTCGACACACATACACACAACCACGCACGCACTCAATGGATCCCCATCTCCCGATCTCATTCCAGTTAGACCTGGTTCGAAGAGCCAGTGTACGTTCATTCGACACACATACGCACACACACACAAGCATGCACGCACTCAATGGATCCCCATCTCCCCATCTCATTCCAGTTAGACATGGTTCTAAGAGCCTGTGTACGTTCATTCGACACACATACATACACACACACACACGCACTCACTCAATGGATCCCCATCTCCCCATCTCATTCCAGTTAGACATGGTTCTAAGAGCCAGTGTACGTTCATTCGACACACATGCACACACAAACACACACGCATGCACTCACTCAATGGATCCCCATCTCCCCATCTCATTCCAGTTAGACATGGTTGTAAGAGCCAGTGTACGTTCATTCGACACACATACATACACACACACACACACACACGCACGCACTCTATGGATCCCCATCTCCCCATCTCATTCCAGTTAGACATGGTTCTAAGAGCCAGTGTACGTTCATTCGACACATATACACACACACTCACTCAATAGATCCCCATCTCATTCCAGTTAGACATGGTTCTAAGAGCCAGTGTACCTTCATTCAACACACATACGCACACACCCACGCACGCACTCACTCAATGGATCCCCATCTACCCATCTCATTCCAGTTAGACATGGTTCTAAGAGCCAGTGTATGTTCATTCGACACACATGCACACACAAACACACACGTATGCAGTTACTCTATGGATACCCATCTCCCCATCTCATTCCAGTTAGACATGGTTCTAAGAGCCAGTGTACGTTCATTCGACAAACATACACGAACTCACTGAATGGATCCCCATCTCATTCCAGTTAGACATGGTTCTATGATCCAGTGTACGTTCATTCGACACACATACACACACAAACACGCGCACTCACTCAATGGATCGCCATCTCCCCTTCTCATTCCAGTTAGACATGGTTCTAAGAGCAAGTGGATGTTCATTCGACACACATACACACAGACACACACACGCACTCCATGGATCCCCATCTCATTCCAGTTAGACATGGTTCTAAGAGCCAGTGTACGTTCATTCGACACACACACACAAGCACTCACTCAATGGATCCCCATCTGATTCCAGTTCGACATGGTTCTAAGAGCCAGTGTACGTTCATTCGACACACATAAACACACACACACACGCACTCACTCAATGGATCCCCATCTCCCCATCTCATTCCAGTTAGACATGTTTCTAAGAGCCAGTGTACGTTCATTCGATACACATACACACACACACACACACGCACGCACTCACTCAATGGATCCCCATCTCATTCCAGTTAGACATGGTTCTAAGAGCCAGTGTACGTTCATTAGACAAACATACACACACATACACGAACTCACTGAATGGATCCCCATCTCATTCCAGTTAGACATGGTTCTAAGAGCCAGTGTACGTTCATTTGACACACATACACACACAAACACGCGCACTCACTCAATGGATCGCCATCTCCCCTTCTCATTCCAGTTAGACATGGTTCTAACAGCAAGTGGATGTTCATTCGACACACATACATTCACACACACACACACACACACACACAAACACACACACACACTCACTCAATGAATCCCCATCTCATTCCAGTTAGACATGGTTCTAAGAGCCAGTGTACGTTCATTTGACACACGTACACACACACGCACGCACTTACTCAATGGATCCCCATCTCATTCCAGTTAGACATGGTTCTAAGATCCAGTGTACGTTCATTCGACACACATACACACACACATGCGCACTCACTCAATGGATTGCCATCTCCCCATCTCGTTCCAGTTAGACATGGTTCTAAGAGGCAGTGTACATTCTTTCGACACACATACACACACAAACACAAGCATTCACTCAATGGATCCCCATCTCGTTCCAGTTAGACATGGATCTAAGAGCCAGTGTACGTTCATTCGACACACATAAACACACACACGCACTCACTCAATGAATCCCCATCTCCCCATCTCATTCCAGTAAGACATTGTTCTAAGAGCCAGTGTACGATCATTCGACACACATACACACACACACACGCACTCTATGGATCCCCATCTCCCCATTTCATTCCAGTTAGACATGGTTCTAAGAGCCAGTGTACGTTCATTCCACACACGTACACACACACACACGCACACACACACACACGCACTTACTCAATGGATCCACATCTCCCCGTCTCATTCCAGTTAGACGTGGTTCTAAGAGACAGTGTACGTTCATTCGACACACATACACACACACACGCACTCCATGGATCCCCATCTCATTCCAGTTGGACATGGTTCTAAGAGCCAGTGTACGTTCATTCGATACACATACACACACACACACACACACACATGCACTCACTCAATGGATCCCCATCTCATTCCAGTTAGACATGGTTCCAAGATCCAGTGTACGTTCATTCGACACACATACACACACACACGCGCACTCACTCAATGGATTGCCATCTCCCCATCTCGTTCCAGTTAGACATGGTTCTAAGAGCCAGTGTACATTCATTCGACACACATACACACACACACACACTCACTCAATGGATCCCCATCTCATTCCAGTTAGACATGGTTCTAAGAGCCAGTGTACGTTCATTCGACACACATAAACACACACACGCACTCACTCAATGAATCCCCATCCCCCCATCTCATTCCAGTAAGACGTTGTTCTAAGAGCCAGTGTACGTTCATTCGACACACATACACACAACCACGCACGCACTCAATGGATCCCCATCTCCCGATCTCATTCCAGTTAGACATGGTTCGAAGAGCCAGTGTACGTTCATTCGACACACGCACGCACTCAATGGATCCCCATCTCCCCATCTCATTCCACTTAGACATGGTTCTAAGAGCCAGTGTACGTTCATTCGACATACATACACACACACGCACTCTCAATGGATCCCCATCTCATTCCAGTTAGACATGGTTCTAAGAGCC
>NC_090442.1:991923801-991948801 GCF_031143425.1 Pleurodeles waltl
CCATCTCATTCCAGTTAGACATGGTTCTAAGAGCCTGTGTACGTTCATTCGACACACATACATACACACACACACACGCACTCACTCAATGGATCCCCACCTCCCCATCTCATTCCAGTTAGACATGGTTCTAAGAGCCAGTGTACGTTCATTCGACACACATGCACACACAAACACACACGCATGCACTCACTCAATGGATCCCCATCTCCCCATCTCATTCCAGTTAGACATGGTTCTAAGAGCCAGTGTACATTCATTCGACACACATACACACACACACGCGCACTCACTCAATGGATCGCCATCTCCCCATCTCGTTCCAGTTAGACATGGTTCCAAGAGCCAGTGTACACTTATTCGACACACATACACACACACACTCACTCAATGGATCCCCATCTCATTCCAGTTAGACATGGTTCTAAGAGCCAGTGTACGTTCATTCGACACACATACACACACAAATACACACGTATGCAGTTACTCAATGGATACCCATCTCCCCATCTCATTACATTTAGACATGGTTCTAAGAGCCAGTGGATGTTCATTCGACACACATACATTCACTCACTGAATGGATCCCCATCTCATTCCAGTTAGACATGGTTCTATGATCCAGTGTACGTTCATTCGACACACATACACACACAAACACGCGCACTCACTCAATGGATCCCCATCTCCCCATCTCATTCCAGTTAGATATGGTTCTAAGAGCCAGTGTACGTTCATTCGACACACATACATACACACACACACACACACACACACACACACACACGCACACGCACTCACTCAATGGATCCCCATCTCCCCATCTCATTCCGGTTAGACATGGTTCTAAGAGCCAGTGTATGTTCATTCGACACACATACACACACACACACACATGCACGCACGCACTCACTCAATGGATCCCCATCTCATTCCAGTTAGACATGGTTCTAAGAGCCAGTGTACGTTCATTCGACACACACACACAAGCACTCACTCAATGGATCCCCATCTGATTCCAGTTCGACATGGTTCTAAGAGCCAGTGTACGTTCATTCGACACACATAAACACACACGCACTCACTCAATGGATCCCCATCTCCCCATCTCATTCTAGTTAGTCATGGTTCTAAGAGCCAGTGTACGTTCATTCGACACACATACACACACACACACACACACGCACTCACTCAATGGATCCCCATCTCTCCATCTCATTCCAGTTAGACGTGGTTCTAAGAGCCAGTGTACATTCATTCGACACACATACACATACGCTCTCACTCAATGGATACCCATCTCATTCCAGTTAGACATGGTTCTAAGAGCCAGTGTACGTTCATTCGACACGCATACATACACACACACACACGCACTCACTCAATTGATACCCATCTCTCAATCTCATTCCAGTTAGACATGGTTGTAAGAGCCAGTGTACGTTCATTCGACACGCATACACACACACGCAAGCACTCACTCAATGTATCCCCATCTCCCCATCTCATTCCAGTTAGACATGGTTCTAAGAGCCAGTGTACGTTCATTCGACACACATACACACACGCACGCACTCACTAAATAGATCCCCATCTCATTCCAGTTAGACATGGTTCTAAGAGCCAGTGTACGTTCATTCGACACACATGCACACACAAACACACACGCATGCACTCACTCAATGGATACCCATCTCCCCATCTCATTCCAGTTAGACATGGTTCTAAGAGCCAGTGTACGTTCATTCGACACACATACACACAAGCACGCACGCACTCAATGGATCCCCATCGCCCCATCTCATTCCAGTTAGACATGGTTCTAAGAGCCAGTGTACGTTCATTCGACACACATACACACACACACGCACGCACTCAATGTATCCCCATCTCCCCATCTCATTCCAGTTAGACATGGTTCTAAGAGCCAGTGTACCTTCATTCGACACACACATACGCACTCACTCAATGGATCCCCATCTCATTCCAGTTAGACATGGTTCTAAGAGCCAGTGTACGTTCATTCGACACACATACAAACACACACACGCACTCACTCAATGGATCCCCATCTCCCCATCTCATTACAGTTAGACATGGTTCTAAGAGCCAGTGAATCTTCATTCAACACACACACACACACACACACACACACACACACACACACACACACGGACTCTCTCACTCAATGGATCCCCATCTCCCCATCTCATTCCAGTTAGACATGGTTCTAAGACCCAGTGTACGTTCATTCGACACACATACACAAACACAAGCATGGTCTCACTCAATGGATCCCCATCTCCATATCTCATTCCAGTTAGACATGGTTCTAAGAGCCAGTGTATGTTCATTCGACACACATACACACACACACACACACACACACACGGACTCACTCACTCAATGGATCCCCATCTCATTCCATTTAGACATGGTTCTAAGAGACAGTGGACGTTCATTCGACACACATACACACACACGTATGCACTCACTCAATGGATTCCCATCTCCCCATCTCATTCCAGTTAAACATGGTTCTAAGAGCCAGTGTACGTTCATTCAACACACATATACATACACACACGCAGGAACTCACTCAATGGATCCCCATCTCCCCATCTCGTTCCAGTTAGACATGGTGCTAAGAGCCAGTGTACGTTCATTCAACACACATACACACACACGCACACACTCACTCAATGGATCCCCATCTCATTCCAGTTAGACATGGTTCTAAGAGCCAGTGTACGTTCATTCGACACACATACACACACACACACACGCACTCACTCAAAGGATCCCCATATCCCCTATCTCCCCATCTTATTCCAGTTAGACATGGTTCTAAGAGCCAGTGTACGTTCATTCGACACGCATACACACACACACACACACACACTCAATGGATCCCCATCTCCCCATCTCATTCCAGTTAGACATGGTTCTAAGAGCCAGTGTACGTTCATTCGACACACATACACACACACACATGCACGCACTCAATGGATCCCCATCTCCCCATCTCATTCGTTAGACATGGTTCTAAGAGCCAGTGTACCTTCATTCGACACACATACACACACACACACGCGCACTCACTCAATGGATCGCCATCTCCCCATCTCGTTCCAGTTAGACATGGTTCCAAGAGCCAGTGTACACTTATTCGACACACATACACACACACACACACACTCACTCAATGGATCCCCATCTCATTCCAGTTAGACATGGTTCTAAGAGCCAGTGTACGTTCATTCGACACACATACACACACAAATACACACGTATGCAGTTACTCAATGGATACCCATCTCCCCATCTCATTCCATTTAGACATGGTTCTAAGAGCCAGTGGATGTTCATTCGACACACATACATTCACACACTGAATGGATCCCCATCTCATTCCAGTTAGACATGGTTCTATGATCCAGTGTACGTTCATTCGACACACATACACACACAAACACGCGCACTCACTCAATGGATCCCCATCTCCCCATCTCATTCCGGTTAGACATGGTTCTAAGAGGCAGTGTATGTTCATTCGACACACATACACACACACACATGCACGCACGCACTCACTCAATGGATCCCCATCTCATTCCAGTTAGACATGGTTCTAAGAGCCAGTGTACGTTCATTCGACACACACACACACACAAGCACTCACTCAATGGATCCCCATCTGATTCCAGTTCGACATGGTTCTAAGAGCCAGTGTACGTTCATTCGACACACATAAACACACACACGCACTCACTCAATGGATCCCCATCTCTCCATCTCATTCCAGTTAGACATGGTTCTAAGAGCCAGTGTACGTTCATTCGACATGCATACATACACACACGCACGCACTCACTCAATGGATCCCCATCTTCCCATCTCATTCCAGTTAGACATGGTTGTAAGAGCCAGTGTACGTTCATTCGACACGCATACACACACACGCAAGCACTCACTCAATGGATCCCCATCTCCCCATCTCATTCCAGTTAGACATGGTTCTAAGAGCCAGTGTACGTTCATTCGACACACATACACACACGCACACACTCACTCAATAGATCCCCATCTCATTCCAGTTAGACATGGTTCTAAGAGCCAGTGTACGTTCATTCGACACACATGCACACACAAACACACACGCATGCACTCACTCAATGGATACCCATCTCCCCATCTCATTCCAGTTAGACATGGTTCTAAGAGCCAGTGTACGTTCATTCGACACACATACACACACAAGCACGCACGCACTCCATGGATCCCCATCGCCCCATCTCATTCCAGTTAGACATGGTTCTAAGACCCAGTGTACGTTCATTCGACACACATACACAAACACAAGCATGGTCTCACTCAATGGATCCCCATCTCCCCATCTCATTCGTTAGACATGGTTCTAAGAGCCAGTGTACCTTCATTCGACACACATACAAACACACACACACGCACGCAATCACTCAATGGATCCCCATCTCATTCCAGTTAGACATGGTTCTAAGAGCCAGTGTACGTTCATTCAACATACACACACACGCACTCTCACTCAATGGATTCCCATCTCCCTATCTCATTCCAGTTAGACATGGTTCTATGAGCCAGTGTACGTTCATTCAACACTCATACACACACACACACACGCACTCACTCAATGGATACCCATCTCCCCATCTCATTCCAGTTAGACATGGTTCTAAGAGCCAGTGTATGTTCATTCGACACACATACACACACACACACACACACACACACACGGACTCACTCACTCAATGGATCCCCATCTCATTCCATTTAGACATGGTTCTAAGAGACAGTGTACGTTCATTCGACACACACACACACACACACACGCACTCACTTAAAGGATCCCCATCTCCCCATCTCATTCCAGTTAGACATGGTTCTAAGAGCCAGTGTACGTTCATTCGACACACATACACACACACACGCACGCACTCAATGGATCCCCATCTCATTCCAGTTACACATGGTTCTAAGAGCCAGTGTACATTCATTCGACACACATACACACACACACACACACACACACACGCACTCACTCAAAGGATCCCCATATCCCCTATCTCCCCATCTTATTCCAGTTAGACATGGTTCTAAGAGCCAGTGTACGTTCATTAGACAAACATACACACACATACACGAACTCACTGAATGGATCCCCATCTCATTCCAGTTAGACATGGTTCTAAGAGCCAGTGTACGTTCATTTGACACACATACACACACAAACACGCGCACTCACTCAATGGATCGCCATCTCCCCTTCTCATTCCAGTTAGACATGGTTCTAACAGCAAGTGGATGTTCATTCGACACACATACACACACACACACACTCACTCAATGGATCCCCATCTCATTCCAGTTAGACATGGTTCTAAGAGCCAGTGTACGTTCATTCGACACACATACACACACAAATACACACGTATGCAGTTACTCAATGGATACCCATCTCCCCATCTCATTACATTTAGACATGGTTCTAAGAGCCAGTGGATGTTCATTCGACACACATACATTCACTCACTGAATGGATCCCCATCTCATTCCAGTTAGACATGGTTCTATGATCCAGTGTACGTTCATTCGACACACATACACACACAAACACGCGCACTCACTCAATGGATCCCCATCTCCCCATCTCATTCCAGTTAGATATGGTTCTAAGAGCCAGTGTACGTTCATTCGACACACATACATACACACACACACACACACACACACACACACACACGCACACGCACTCACTCAATGGATCCCCATCTCCCCATCTCATTCCGGTTAGACATGGTTCTAAGAGCCAGTGTATGTTCATTCGACACACATACACACACACACACACATGCACGCACGCACTCACTCAATGGATCCCCATCTCATTCCAGTTAGACATGGTTCTAAGAGCCAGTGTACGTTCATTCGACACACACACACAAGCACTCACTCAATGGATCCCCATCTGATTCCAGTTCGACATGGTTCTAAGAGCCAGTGTACGTTCATTCGACACACATAAACACACACGCACTCACTCAATGGATCCCCATCTCCCCATCTCATTCTAGTTAGTCATGGTTCTAAGAGCCAGTGTACGTTCATTCGACACACATACACACACACACACACACACGCACTCACTCAATGGATCCCCATCTCTCCATCTCATTCCAGTTAGACGTGGTTCTAAGAGCCAGTGTACATTCATTCGACACACATACACATACGCTCTCACTCAATGGATACCCATCTCATTCCAGTTAGACATGGTTCTAAGAGCCAGTGTACGTTCATTCGACACGCATACATACACACACACACACGCACTCACTCAATTGATACCCATCTCTCAATCTCATTCCAGTTAGACATGGTTGTAAGAGCCAGTGTACGTTCATTCGACACGCATACACACACACGCAAGCACTCACTCAATGGATCCCCATCTCCCCATCTCATTCCAGTTAGACATGGTTCTAAGAGCCAGTGTACGTTCATTCGACACACATACACACACGCACGCACTCACTAAATAGAGCCCCATCTCATTCCAGTTAGACATGGTTCTAAGAGCCAGTGTACGTTCATTCGACACACATGCACACACAAACACACACGCATGCACTCACTCAATGGATACCCATCTCCCCATCTCATTCCAGTTAGACATGGTTCTAAGAGCCAGTGTACGTTCATTCGACACACATACACACAAGCACGCACGCACTCAATGGATCCCCATCGCCCCATCTCATTCCAGTTAGACATGGTTCTAAGAGCCAGTGTACGTTCATTCGACACACATACACACACACACGCACGCACTCAATGTATCCCCATCTCCCCATCTCATTCCAGTTAGACATGGTTCTAAGAGCCAGTGTACCTTCATTCGACACACACATACGCACTCACTCAATGGATCCCCATCTCATTCCAGTTAGACATGGTTCTAAGAGCCAGTGTACGTTCATTCGACACACATACAAACACACACACGCACTCACTCAATGGATCCCCATCTCCCCATCTCATTACAGTTAGACATGGTTCTAAGAGCCAGTGAATCTTCATTCAACACACACACACACACACACACACACACACACACACACACACACACACGGACTCTCTCACTCAATGGATCCCCATCTCCCCATCTCATTCCAGTTAGACATGGTTCTAAGACCCAGTGTACGTTCATTCGACACACATACACAAACACAAGCATGGTCTCACTCAATGGATCCCCATCTCCATATCTCATTCCAGTTAGACATGGTTCTAAGAGCCAGTGTATGTTCATTCGACACACATACACACACACACACACACACACACACACGGACTCACTCACTCAATGGATCCCCATCTCATTCCATTTAGACATGGTTCTAAGAGACAGTGGACGTTCATTCGACACACATACACACACACGTATGCACTCACTCAATGGATTCCCATCTCCCCATCTCATTCCAGTTAAACATGGTTCTAAGAGCCAGTGTACGTTCATTCAACACACATATACATACACACACGCAGGAACTCACTCAATGGATCCCCATCTCCCCATCTCGTTCCAGTTAGACATGGTGCTAAGAGCCAGTGTACGTTCATTCAACACACATACACACACACGCACACACTCACTCAATGGATCCCCATCTCATTCCAGTTAGACATGGTTCTAAGAGCCAGTGTACGTTCATTCGACACACATACACACACACACACACGCACTCACTCAAAGGATCCCCATATCCCCTATCTCCCCATCTTATTCCAGTTAGACATGGTTCTAAGAGCCAGTGTACGTTCATTCGACACGCATACACACACACACACACACACACTCAATGGATCCCCATCTCCCCATCTCATTCCAGTTAGACATGGTTCTAAGAGCCAGTGTACGTTCATTCGACACACATACACACACACACATGCACGCACTCAATGGATCCCCATCTCCCCATCTCATTCGTTAGACATGGTTCTAAGAGCCAGTGTACCTTCATTCGACACACATACACACACACACACGCGCACTCACTCAATGGATCGCCATCTCCCCATCTCGTTCCAGTTAGACATGGTTCCAAGAGCCAGTGTACACTTATTCGACACACATACACACACACACACACACTCACTCAATGGATCCCCATCTCATTCCAGTTAGACATGGTTCTAAGAGCCAGTGTACGTTCATTCGACACACATACACACACAAATACACACGTATGCAGTTACTCAATGGATACCCATCTCCCCATCTCATTCCATTTAGACATGGTTCTAAGAGCCAGTGGATGTTCATTCGACACACATACATTCACACACTGAATGGATCCCCATCTCATTCCAGTTAGACATGGTTCTATGATCCAGTGTACGTTCATTCGACACACATACACACACAAACACGCGCACTCACTCAATGGATCCCCATCTCCCCATCTCATTCCGGTTAGACATGGTTCTAAGAGGCAGTGTATGTTCATTCGACACACATACACACACACACATGCACGCACGCACTCACTCAATGGATCCCCATCTCATTCCAGTTAGACATGGTTCTAAGAGCCAGTGTACGTTCATTCGACACACACACACACACAAGCACTCACTCAATGGATCCCCATCTGATTCCAGTTCGACATGGTTCTAAGAGCCAGTGTACGTTCATTCGACACACATAAACACACACACGCACTCACTCAATGGATCCCCATCTCTCCATCTCATTCCAGTTAGACATGGTTCTAAGAGCCAGTGTACGTTCATTCGACATGCATACATACACACACGCACGCACTCACTCAATGGATCCCCATCTTCCCATCTCATTCCAGTTAGACATGGTTGTAAGAGCCAGTGTACGTTCATTCGACACGCATACACACACACGCAAGCACTCACTCAATGGATCCCCATCTCCCCATCTCATTCCAGTTAGACATGGTTCTAAGAGCCAGTGTACGTTCATTCGACACACATACACACACGCACACACTCACTCAATAGATCCCCATCTCATTCCAGTTAGACATGGTTCTAAGAGCCAGTGTACGTTCATTCGACACACATGCACACACAAACACACACGCATGCACTCACTCAATGGATACCCATCTCCCCATCTCATTCCAGTTAGACATGGTTCTAAGAGCCAGTGTACGTTCATTCGACACACATACACACACAAGCACGCACGCACTCCATGGATCCCCATCGCCCCATCTCATTCCAGTTAGACATGGTTCTAAGACCCAGTGTACGTTCATTCGACACACATACACAAACACAAGCATGGTCTCACTCAATGGATCCCCATCTCCCCATCTCATTCGTTAGACATGGTTCTAAGAGCCAGTGTACCTTCATTCGACACACATACAAACACACACACACGCACGCAATCACTCAATGGATCCCCATCTCATTCCAGTTAGACATGGTTCTAAGAGCCAGTGTACGTTCATTCAACATACACACACACGCACTCTCACTCAATGGATTCCCATCTCCCTATCTCATTCCAGTTAGACATGGTTCTATGAGCCAGTGTACGTTCATTCAACACTCATACACACACACACACACGCACTCACTCAATGGATACCCATCTCCCCATCTCATTCCAGTTAGACATGGTTCTAAGAGCCAGTGTATGTTCATTCGACACACATACACACACACACACACACACACACACACGGACTCACTCACTCAATGGATCCCCATCTCATTCCATTTAGACATGGTTCTAAGAGACAGTGTACGTTCATTCGACACACACACACACACACACACGCACTCACTTAAAGGATCCCCATCTCCCCATCTCATTCCAGTTAGACATGGTTCTAAGAGCCAGTGTACGTTCATTCGACACACATACACACACACACGCACGCACTCAATGGATCCCCATCTCATTCCAGTTACACATGGTTCTAAGAGCCAGTGTACATTCATTCGACACACATACACACACACACACACACACACACACGCACTCACTCAAAGGATCCCCATATCCCCTATCTCCCCATCTTATTCCAGTTAGACATGGTTCTAAGAGCCAGTGTACGTTCATTAGACAAACATACACACACATACACGAACTCACTGAATGGATCCCCATCTCATTCCAGTTAGACATGGTTCTAAGAGCCAGTGTACGTTCATTTGACACACATACACACACAAACACGCGCACTCACTCAATGGATCGCCATCTCCCCTTCTCATTCCAGTTAGACATGGTTCTAACAGCAAGTGGATGTTCATTCGACACACATACACACACACACACACTCACTCAATGGATCCCCATCTCATTCCAGTTAGACATGGTTCTAAGAGCCAGTGTACGTTCATTCGACACACATACACACACACACACACGCACTCTCTCAATGGATCCCCATGTCCCCTATCTCCCCATCTTATTCCAGTTAGACATGGTTCTAAGAGTCAGTGTACATTCATTCGACACACATACATACACACACAGCCATGCACGCAATCACTCAATTGATCCCCATCTCCCCATTTCATTCCAGTTAGACATGGTTCTAAGAGCCAGTGTACGTTCATTCGACACACATACACACACACACGTGCACTCACTCAATGGATCCCCATTTCCCCTATCTCCCCATCTTATTCCAGTTAGACATGGTTCTAAGAGTCAGTGTACATTCATTCGACACACATACACACACACACACACACACACAAACACAAACACACACGCATGCACTCACTCAATGGATCCCCATGTCCCCTATCTCCCCATCTCATTCCAGTTAGATATGGTTCTAAGAGCCAATGTACGTTCATTCGACACACATACACACACAGGCACGCACGCACTCAGTCACTCAATGGATCCCCATCTCCCCATCTCATTCCAGTTAGCCATGGTTCTAAGAGCCAGTGTACGTTCATTCGACCCACATACACACACAGGCACTCACTCAATGGATCCCCATCTCCCCATCTCATTCCAGTTAGACATGGTTCTAAGAGCCAGTGTACGTTCATTCGACCCACATACACACACAGGCACTCACTCAATAGATCCCCATCTCCCCATCTCATTCCAGTTAGCCATGGTTCTAAGAGCCAGTGTACGTTCATTCGACCCACATACACACACAGGCACTCACTCAATGGATCCCCATCTCCCCATCTCATTCCAGTTAGACATGGTTCTAAGAGCCAGTGTACGTTCATTCGACACACATACACACACACCCGCGCACTCACCAAATGGATCCCCATCTCCCCATCTCATTCCCGTTAGATATGGTTCTAAGAGCCAGTGTACGTTCATTCGACAAACATACACACACACACGCACGCACTCAATGGATCCCCATCTCCCCATCTCATTCCAGTTAGACATGGTTCTAAGAGCCAGTGAACCTTCATTCGACAAACATACACAAACACACATGCACGCACTCACTCATTGGATCCCCATCTCATTCCAGTTAGACATGGTTCTAAGAGCCAGTGTACGTTTATTCGACACACACACACACACACACACACACTCAATGGATCCCCATCTCATTCCAGTTAGATATGGATCTAAGAGCCAGTGTACGTTCATTCGACACACACACACACACACACACACTCAATGGATCCCCATCTCATTCCAGTTAGATATGGTTCTAAGAGCCAGTGTACGTTCATTCGACACACACACACATACACATACACACACACGTACTCACTCAATGGATCCCCATCTCATTCCAGTTAGACATGGTTCTAAGAGCCAGTGTACGTTCGTTCGACACACACATGCACGCACGCATGCACTCACTCAATGGATCCCCATCGCCCCATCTCATTCCAGTTAGACATGGTTCTAAGAGCCAGTGTACATTCATTCAACACACATACACACACACGCACGCACTCACTCAATAGATCCCCATCTCCTCATCTCATTCCAGTTAGACATAGTTCTAAGAGCCAAAGTACATTCATTCTACAAACATACACAAACACACACGCACGCACTCACTCATTGGATCCCCATCGCCCCATCTCATTCCAGTTAGACATGGTTCTAAGAGCCAGTGTACATTCATTCAACACACATACACACACATGCACGCACTCACTCAATAGATCCCCATCTCCCCATCTCATTCCAGTTAGACATGGTTCTAAGAGCCAGTGTACGTTCATTCGACACAAATACACACACACACACACCCACACACGCACTCACTCAATGGATCCCCATCTCATTCCAGTTAGACATGGTTCTAAGAGCCAGTGTACGTTCATTCGACACACACACACACACACACACCCATACACACACACACACACACATACTCACTCAATGGATCCCCATCTCATTCCAGTTAGACATGGTTCTAAGAGCCAGTGTACGTTCATTCGACACACATACACACAAACACACACACACGCACTCACTCAATGGATCCCCATCTCCCCATCTGTTTCCAGTTAGACATGGTTCTAAGAGCCAGTGTACATTCATTCAACACACATACACACACATGCACGCACTCACTCAATAGATCCCCATCTCCCCATCTCATTCCAGTTAGACATGGTTCTAAGAGCCAATGTACGTTCATTCGACACTCATACACACACACACACACACGCACTCACTCAATGGATCCCCATCTCCACATCTCCCCATCTCATTCCAGTTAGACATGGTTGTAAGAGCCAGTGTACGTTCATTCGACACACAAACACACACACACGGATTCACTCAATGGATCCCCATTTCATTCCAGTTAGATATGGTTCTAAGAGCCAGTGTACGTTCATTCGACACACACACACACACACACACACACGCATGCACTCAATGGATCCCCATCTCCCCATCTCATTCCAGTTAGACATGATTCTAATGAGCCAGTGCACGTTCAATCGACACACATAAACACAAACACACGCACTCACTCAATGGATCCCCATCCCATTCCAGTTAGACATGGTTCTAAGAGCCAGTGTACGTTCATTCGACACACATACACACACACATGCACGGATTCACTCAATGGATCCCCATCTCCCCATCTCATTCCAGTTAGACATGGTTCTAAGACCCAGTGTACGTTCATTCGACACACCTACACATACACACAAACACGCACACACACTCACTCACTCAATGGATCCCCATCTCCCCATCTCATTCCAGTTAGACGTGGTTCTAAGAGCCAGTGTACGTTAATTTGACACACATACACACACTCACTCAATGGATCCCCATCTCATTCCAGTAAGACATGGTTCTCAGAGCCAGTGCACGTTCATTCGACACACAAACACACACACACACACATGCACTCAATGGATCCCCATCTCATTCCAGTTAGATATGGTTCTAAGAGCCAGTGTACGTTCATTCGACACACATACACACACACACACTCACTCAATGGATCCCCATCTCCCCATCTCATTCCAGTTAGCATGCTTCTAAGAGCCAATGTACGTTCATTCGACACACATACACACACACACGCACGCACTCACTCAATGGATCCCCATCTCCCCATCTCATTCCAGTTAGACATGGTTCTAAGAGCCAGTGTACGTTCAATCGACACACATACACACACACATGCACGGATTCACTCAATGGATCCCCATCTCCCCATCTCATTCCAGTTAGACATGGTTCTAAGAGCCAGTGTACATTCATTCAACACACATACACACACATGCACGCACTCACTCAATAGATCCCCATCTCCCCATCTCATTCCAGTTAGACATGGTTCTAAGAGCCAGTGTACGTTCATTCGACACACATACACACACACACACGCACGCACTCAATGGTTCCCCATCGCCCCATCTCATTCCAGTTAGACATGGTTCTAAGAGCCAGTGTACGTTCATTTGACACACATAAACAAACACACAAGCACGCACTCACTCAATGGATCCCCATCGCCCCATCTCATTCCAGTTAGACATGGTTCTAAGAGCCAATGTACGTTCATTCGACACATACACACAAACACACGCACGGATTCACTCAATGGATCCCCATCTCATTCCAGTTAGACATGGTTCTAAGAGCCAGTGTACGTTCATTCGACACACATACACATACACACAAACACGCACACGCACTCACTCAATGGATCCCCATCTCCCCATCTCATTCCAGTTAGACATGGTTCTAGGAGCCATTGTACGTTCATTCAACAGAAATACACACACACACGCTCGAACATACACACACGCATTCACTCAATGGATCCCCATCTCCCCATCTCATGCCAATTAGACATGGTTCTAAGAGCCAGTGTACGTTCATTTGACACACATACACACACACAGACACACACGTACTCACTCAATGGATCCCCATCTCATTCCAGTTAGACATGGTTCTAATGA
The DNA here is from genome assembly GCF_031143425.1 of Pleurodeles waltl. Lineage (NCBI taxonomy): Eukaryota > Metazoa > Chordata > Amphibia > Caudata > Salamandridae > Pleurodeles > Pleurodeles waltl. The sequence continues at coordinate 991,938,286 of NC_090442.1, forward strand.
GCCAGTGCACGTTCATTTGACACACATACAAACACACAAACACACGCACTCACTCAATGGAGCCCCTTCTCCCCATCTCATTCCAGTTAGACATGGTTCTAAGAGCCAATGTACGTTCATTCGACACACATACACACACACATGCACGGATTCACTCAATGGATCCCCATCTCCCCATCTCATTCCAGTTAGACATGGTTCTAAGAGCCAGTGTATGTTCATTCGACACACATAAACACACACGTATTCACTCAATGGATCCCCATCTTCCCATCTCATTCCAGTTAGACATGGTTCTAAGAGCCAGTGTACGTTCATTCGACACACAAACAAACACACACACACACTCACTCAATGGATCCCCATTTCATTCCAGTTAGATATGGTTCTAAGAGCCAGTGTACGTTCATTCGACACACACACACACCCAATCACACGCACACACATGCACTCAATGGATCCCCATCGCCCCATCTCATTCCAGTTAGACATGGTTCTAATGAGCCAGTGTACGTTCATTCGACACACATACACACATGCACACGCTCACTCAATGGATCCCCATCTCATTCCAGTTAGACATGGTTCTAAGATCCAGTGTACATTCAATAGACACACATACACACACACACATACGCACTCACTCAATGGATCCCCATCTCCCCATCTCATTCCAGTTAGACATGGTTCTAAGAGCCAGTGTACGTTCATTTGACACACCTACAGATACACACAAACACGCACACACACTCACTCACTCAATGGATCCCCATCTCCCCATCTCATTCCAGTAAGATATGGTTCTAAGAGCCAGTGTACGTTCATTCGACACACATACACACATGCACACACTCACTCAATGGATCCCCATCTCATTCCAGTTAGACGTCGTTCTAAGAGCCAGTGTACGTTCATTTGACACACATACACACACTCACTCAATGGATCCCCATCTCATTCCAGTAAGACATGGTTCTCAGAGCCAGTGCACGTTCATTCGACACACATACACACACCCACCCACAGGCGCACTAACTCAATGGATCCCCACCTCATTCCAGTAAGACATGGTTCTCAGAGCCAGTGTACGTTCGTTCGACACACATACGGACGCACGCACTCACTCAATGGATCCCCATCTCCCCATCTAATTCCAGTTAGACATGGTTCGAAGAGCCAGTGTACGTTCATTCGACACACATACACACATACACACACACTCACTCAATGGATCCCCTTCTCCCCATCTCATTCCAGTTAGCCATGCTTCTAAGAGCCAATGTACGTTCATTCGACACATACACACGCACGCACTCACTCAATGGATCCCCATCTCCCCATCTCATTCCAGTTAGACATGGTTCTAAGAGCCAGTGTATGTTTATTCGACACACATAAACACACACACGCACTCACTCAATGGATCCCCATCTCATTCCAGTTAGACATGGTTCTAAGAGCCAGTGTACGTTCATTCGACACACATACACATACACACAAACACGCATACGCTCGCACTCACTCAGTGGCTCCCCATCTCATTCCAGTTAGACATGGTTCTAAGAGCCAGTGTACGTTCATTCCACATACACACACACACACACACACACGCACTCACTCAATGGATCCCCATCTAATTCCAGTTAGACATGGTTCTAAGAGCCAGTGTACGTTCATTCGACACACACACACACACACACACACACACACACACACGCACTCACTCAATGGATCTCCCCATCTCCCCATCTCATTCCAGTTAGACATGGTTCCAAGAGCTAGTGTATGTTCATTCAACACACATACACACAAGCACGCACTCACTCAATGGATCCCCATCTCCCCATCTCATTCTAGTTAGACATGGTTCTAAGAGCCAGTGTACGTTCATTCGACACACACACACATACACATACACACACACGTACTCACTCAATGGATCCCCATCTCATTCCAGTTAGACATGGTTCTAAGAGCCAGTGTACGTTCGTTCGACACACACATGCACGCACGCATGCCCTCACTCAATGGATCCCCATCTCCCCATCTCATTCCAGTTAGACATGGTTCCAAGAGCCAGTGTTTGTTCATTGGACACACATACACACAAGCACGCACTCACTCAATGGATCCCCATCTCCCCATCTTCCCATCTCCACATCTCATTCCAGTTAGACATGGTTCCAAGAGCCAGTGTATGTTCATTCGACACACATATACACAAGCACGCACTCACTCAATGGATCCCCATCTCCCCATCTCATTCCAGTTAGACATGGTTCCAAGAGCCAGTGTATGTTCATTCGACACACATACACACAAGCACACACTCAATGGATCCCCATCTCCCCCATCTCCCCATCTCATTCCAGTTAGACATGGTTCCAAGAGCCATTGTATGGTCATTCGACACACATACACACAAGCACGCACTCACTCAATGGATCCCCATCTCCCCTTCTCTCCATCTCCCCATCTCCCCATCTCATTCCAGTTAGACATGGTTCTAAGAGCCAATGTACGTTCATTCGACACACATACACACACATGCACGCAGTCACTCAATGGATCGCCGTCGCCCCATCTCATTCCAGTTAGACATGGTTCTAAGAGCCAGTGTATGTTCATTTGACACAGATACACACACACACACACACTCACGCAATGGATCCCCATCTCATTCCAGTTAGACATGGTTCCAAGAGCCAGTGAACATTCATTCGACAAACATACCCAAACACACATGCACGCTCTCACTCATTGGATCCCCATCTCATTCCAGTTAGACATGGTTCTAAGAGCCAGTATACGTTCATTCGACACACATACACACACACACACACCCACGCAATGGATCCCCATCTCATTCCAGTTAGACATGGTTCTAAGAGCCAGTGTACGTTCATTCGACACACATACACACTCACTCAATGGATCCCCATCTCATTCCAGTAAGACATGCTTCGCAGAGCCAGTGCACGTTCATTCGACACACATACACACACACACACACATACACACTCAATGGATCCCCATCTCCCCATCTCATTCCAGTTAGCCATGCTTCTAAGAGCCAGTGTACATTCATTCAACACACACACACACACACACACACACACGCACTCACTCAATGGATCCCCATCGCCCCATCTCATTCCAGTTAGACATGGTTCTAAGAGCCAATGTACGTTCATTCGACACACATACACACACACACACACACACACACACTCAATGGATCCCCATCTCCCCATCTCATTCCAGTTAGACATGGTTCTAAGAGCCAGTGTATGTTCATTTGACACACACACACACTCAATGGATCCCAATCTCCCCATCGTTAGACATGGTTCTAAGAGCCACTGTACGTTCATTCGACACACATACACACACACACACGCACTCACTCACTGGATCACCATCTCCCCATCTCATTCTAGTTAGACATGGTTCTAAGAGCCAGTGTACGTTCATTCGACACACATACACACACACACACACACACACTCTCAATGGATCCCCATCTCCTCATCTCATTCCAGTTATACATGGTTCTAAGAGCCAGTGTACATTCATTCGACACACATACACACACACACACCACACATGCACGCACTCACTCAATGGATCCCCATCTCCCCATATCATTCCAGTTATACATGGTTCTAAGAGCCAGAGTACCTTCATTCGACAGACATGCACACACACACACACACACACACACACGCTCGCACTCACTCAGTGGCTCCCCATCTCATTCCAGTTAGACATGGTTCTAAGAGCCAGTGTACGTTCATTCCACACACACACACACGCACTCACTAACTCAATGGATCCCCATCTAATTCCAGTTAGACATGGTTCTAAGAGCCAGTGTACGTTCATTCAACACACATACACACACACACACACACGCACTCACTCAATGGATCTCCCCATCTCCCCATCTCATTCCAGTTAGACATGGTTCCAAGAGCCAGTGTATGTTCATTCGACACACATACACACAACCATGCACTCACTCAATGGATCTCCATCTCCCCATCTCATTCCAGTAAGACATGGTTCCAAGAGCTAGTGTATGTTCATTCGACACACATACACACAAGCACGCACTCACTCAATGGATCCCCACCTCCCCATCTCCACATCTCATTCCAGTTTGACATGGTTCCAAGAGCCAGTGTATGTTCATTCGACACACATATACACAAGCACGCACTCACTCAATGGATCCCCATCTCCCCATCTCATTCCAGTTAGACATGGTTCCAAGAGCCAGTGTATGTTCATTCAACACATATACACACAAGCACGCACTCACTCAATGGATCCCCATCTCCCCATCTCATTCCAGTTAGACATGGTTCCAAGAGACAGTGTATGTTCATTTGACACACATACACACAAGCACACACTCAATGGATCCCCACCTCCCCCATCTCCCCATCTCATTCCAGTTAGACATGGTTCCAAGAGCCATTGTATGGTCATTCGACACACATACACACACACGCACTCACTCAATGGATCCCCATCTCCACATCTCCCCATCTCATTCCAGTTAGACATGGTTCTAAGAGCCAATGTACGTTCATTCGACACTCATACACACACACGCACTCACTCAATGGATCCCCATCTCCACATCTCCCCATCTCATTCCAGTTAGACATGGTTCTAAGAGCCAGTGTACGTTCATTCGACACACACACACACACCCATACACACACACACACACACACGTACTCACTCAATGGATCCCCATCTCATTCCAGTTAGACATGGTTCTAAGAGCCAGTGTACGTTCATTCAACAGAAATACACACACACACGCTCGAACATAAACACACGCATTCACTCAATGGATCCCCATCTCCCCATCTCATGCCAATTAGACATGGTTCTAAGAGCCAGTGTACGTTCATTTGACACACATACACACACACAGACACACACGTACTCACTCAATGGATCCCCATCTAATTCCAGTTAGACATGGTTCTAAGAGCCAGTGTACGTTCATTCAACAGAAATACACACACACACGCTCGAACATAAACACACGCACTCACTCAATGGATCCCCATCTCCCCATCTCATTCCAGTTAGACATGGTTCTAGGAGCCAGTGTATGTTCATTCGACACACACACACGCACTCAATAGATCCCCATCTCCCCATCGTTAGACATGGTTCTAAGAGCCAGTGTATGTTCATTCGACACACACACAAGCACTCAATGGATCCCCATCTCCCCATCTCATGCCAATTAGACATGGTTCTAAGAGCCAGTGTATGTTCATTCGACACACATACACACAACCATGCACTCACTCAATGGATCTCCATATCCCCATCTCATTCCAGTAAGACATGGTTCCAAGAGCCAGTGTATGTTCATTCGACACACATACACACAAGCACGCACTCACTCAATGGATCCCCATCTCCCCATCTCATTCCAGTTAGACATGGTTCTAAGGGCCAATGTACATTCATTCGACACACATACACACACGCACGCACGCACTCACTCAATGGATCCCCATCTCCCCATCTCATTCCAGTTAGACATGGTTCTAAGAGCCAGTGTACGTTCATTCGACACACAAACACACACATACACGCACTCACTCAATGGATCCCCATTTAATTCCAGTTAGATATGGTTCTAAGAGCCAGTGTACGTTCATTCGACACACACACACACACACACACGTACTCACTCAATGGATCCCCATCACATTCCAGTTAGACATGGTTCTAAGAGCCAGTGTACGTTCATTCGACACACATACACACACACACAAGCATGCACTCAATGGATCCCCATCTCCCCATCTCATTCCAGTTAGACATGGTTCTCAGAGCCTGTATACGTTCATTCGACACACACATACACACACACACACGCACTCAATCAATGGATCCCCATCTCATTCCAGTTAGACATGGTTCTAAGAGCCAGTGTACGTTCATTCAACACAAATACACACACACACACACATGCACACACGCACACACTCAATGGATCCCCATCTTCCCATCTCCCCATCTCATTCCAGTTAGATATGGTTCTAAGAGCCAGTGTACGTTCATTCGACACACATAAACACATGCATGCACTCACTCAATGGATCCCCATCTCCTCATCTCATTCCAGTTAGACATGGTTCTAAGAGCCAGTGTACGTTCATTCGACAAACATACACACACCCACACACGCACTCACTCAATGGATCCCCATCTCATTCCAGTAAGACATGGTTCTCCGAGCCAGTGCACGTTCATTCGACACACATACACACACACACACACACACACACACGCACATACACACACGGACTCACTCAATGGATCCCCATCCCCCCATCTCATGCCAGTTAGACATGGTTCTAAGAACCAGTGTACGTTCATTCGACACACATACACACACACACGCGCTCACTCAATGGATCTCCATCTCCCCATCTAATTCCAGTTAGATATGGTTCTAAGAGCCAGTGTACGTTCATTAGACACACGTACACACACATGCATGCACTCAATGGATCCCCATCTCCCCATCTCATTCCAGTTAGACATGGTTCTAAGAGCCAGTGTATGTTCATTTGACACAGATACACACACACACACACACACACACACACTCACTCAATAGATCCCATCTCCCCATTTCCCCATCTCATTCCAGTTAGACATGGTTCTAAGAGCCAGTGTACGTTCATTCGACACACACACATACACACGCACGCACGCACTCACTCAATGGATCCCCATCGCCCCATCTCATTCCAGTTAGACATGGTTCTAAGAGCCAGTGTACGTTCATTTGACACACATACAAACACACAGACGCACTCACTCAATGGATACCCATCTCCCCATCTCATTCCAGTTAGACATGGTTCTAAGAGCCAGTGTACGTTCATTCAACAGAAATACACACACACACGCTCGAACATACACACACGCATTCACTCAATGGATCCCCATCTCCCCATCTCATGCCAATTAGACATGGTTCTAAGAGCCAGTGTACGTTCATTCGACACACATACACACAGACACGCACACACTCACTCAATGGATCCCCATCTCATTCCAGTTAGACGTGGTTCTAAGAGCCATTGTACATTCATTCGACACACATACAAACGCAAGCACTCACTCACTCAATGGATCCCCATCTCCCCATCTCATTCCAGTTAGACATGGTTCTAAGAGTCAGTGTACGTTCATCCAACACACATACACATACACAAACACACACACTCACTCAATGGATCCCCATCTCCCCATCTCATTCCAGTTAGACATGGTACTAAGAGCCAGTGTACGTTCATTCGACACACATACACACACACACACATGAACGCACTCAATGGATCCCCATCTCCCCATCTCATTCCAGTTAGACCTGGTTCTAAGAGCCAACGTACGTTCATTCGACACACATACACACACACACGCACGCACTCACTCACTCAATGGATCCCCAGCTCCCATCTCATTCCAGTTAGAACCATGTCTAAGAGCCAGTGTATGTTCATTCAACACACATACACACTCACACTTCACAAACTCACTCAATGGATCCCCATCTCCCCATCTCATTCCAGATAGACATGGGGCCATATGTACGAAAGCTTTTTCCAATAGACACAGAATGGGAAAAATCCTTTGGAACATCTGGGCCTTGGTTCTAAGAGCCAGTGTACGTTCATTCGACACACATACATACACACACACTCACGCACTCACTCAATGGATCCCCATCTCATTCCAGTTAGACATGGTTCTAAGAGCCAGTGTACGTTCATTTGACACACATACACACACACACGCACTCACTCAATGGATCCCCATCTCATTCCAGTTAGACGTGGTTCTAAGAGCCATTGTACGTTCATTCGAAACACATACACACGCATGCACTCACTCACTCAATGGATCCCCATCTCCCCATCTCATTCCAGTTAGACCTGGTTCTAAGAGTCAGTGTACGTTCATTCGCCACACATACACGCACACGCACTCACTCAATGGATCCCCATCTCCCCATCTCATTCGAGTTAGACATGGTTTTTATAGCCAGTGTACGTTCATTCGACACACATACACACACACACACACACGCACTCACTCAATGGATCCCCATCTCATTCCAGTTAGACATGGTTCTAAGAGCCAGTGTAGGTTCATTCGACACACATACACATATACACACATACACACACTCACACACGCACTCGCTCAATGGATCCCCATCTCATTCCAGTTAGACGTGGTTCTAAGAGCCATTGTACGTTCATTCGAAACACATACACACGCATGCACTCACTCACTCAATGGATCCCCATCTCCCCATCTCATTCCAGTTAGACCTGGTTCTAAGAGTCAGTGTATGTTCATTCGACACACATACACACACGCACGCACTCACTCAATGGATCCTCATCTCCCCATCTCATTCAAGTTAGACATGGTTCTAAGAGCCAGTGTACGTTCATTAGACACACACACACACACACACACACATACTCACTCAATGGATCCTCATCTCCCCATCTCATTCCAGTTAGACATGGTTCTAAGAGCCAGTGTATGTTCATTCGACACACATACACATATACACACATACACACACTCACACACGCACTCGCTCAATGGATCCCCATCTCCCCATCTCATTCCAGTTAGACATGGTTCTAAGAGCCAGTGTACGTTCATTCGACACACATACATACACACACACTCACGCACTCACTCAATGGATCCCCATCTCCCCATCTCATTCCAGTTAGACATGGTTCTAAGAGCCAGTGTACGTTCATTTAACATACATACATACATACACACACACACACACACACACACACGCACTCACTCAATGTATCCCCATCTCCCCATCTCATTCCAGTTAGACATGGTTCTAAGAGCCAGTGTACGTTCATTTGACACACATACACACACACACACGCACTCACTCAATGGATCCCCATCTCATTCCAGTTAGACATGGTTCTAAGAGCCAGTGTACGTTCATTCGACACACATACATACACACACACACAAACACGGACACGCACTCACTCAATGGATCCCTATCGCCCCATTTCATTCCAGTTAGACAGGGTTCTAAGAGCCAGTGTACGTTTATTCGACACACATACACACACACACACACACGCACTCACTCAATGGATCCTCATCTCCCCATCTCATTCTAGTTAGACGTCGCTCTAAGAGCCAGTGTACGTTCATTCAACACACATACACACACACACACGCGCACTTACTCAATGGATACCCATCTCCCCATCTCATTCCAGTTAGACATGGTTCTAAGATCCAGTGTACGTTCATTCGCCACACATAGACGCACACGCACGCACTCACTCAATGACTCCCCATCTGCCCATCTCATTCCAGTTAGACATGGTTCTAAGAGCCAGTGTACGATCATTCAACACACATACATGCACTCACTCAATGGATCCCCATCTCCCCATCTCATTCCAGTTAGACATGGTTCTAAGAGTCAGTGTACGTTCATTCAACACACATACACAAACACACACACTCACTCAATGGATCCCCATCTCCCCATCTCATTCCAGTTAGACATGGTACTAAGAGCCAGTGTACGTTCATTCGACACACATACACACACACACGCACTAACTCAATGGATCCCCATTTCATTCCAGTTAGACATGGTTCTAAGAGCCTGTGTACTTTCATTCGACACACATACACACACACACACACGCACTCACTCAATGGATACCCATCTCCCCATCTCATTCCAGTTAGACATGGTTCTTAGAGCCAGTGTACGTTCATTCAACACACATACACAAACACACACACACGCACGCACTCACTCAATGGATCCCCATCTCCCATCTCATTCCAGTTAGACATGGTTCTAAGAGCTAGAGTACGTTCCTTCGACACGCATACACACACACACACACACACTCAGTGGATCCCCATCTCCCCATCTCATTCCAGTTAAACATGGTTCTAAGAGCCAGTGTACGTTCCTTCGACGCACATACACACACGCACTCACTCAATGGATCCCCATCTCCCCATCTCATTCCAGTTAGACATGGTTCTAAGAGCCAGTGTACGTTCATTCGACACACATACACACACGCAGGCACTCACTCAATGGATCCCCATATCATTCCAGTTAGACATGGTTCTAAGAGCCAGTGTACGTTTTCTCAACACACATATACACACACACACACGCACTCACTCAATGGATCCCCATCTCTCCATCTTATTCCAGTTAGACATGGTTCTAAGAGCCAGTATATGTTCATTCGACACACATACATACACGCACGCACTCACTCAAGGGATCCCCATCTCCCCTTCTTATTCCAGTTAGACATGGTTCTAAGAGCCAGTGTACGTTCATTCGACACACATACACACATACACACACACACACACACACACACACACACGCACTCACTCAATGGATGCCCATCTC
>NC_090442.1:991953801-991971301 GCF_031143425.1 Pleurodeles waltl
CACTCAATGGATCCACATCTCCCCATCTCATTCCAGTTAGACATGGTTCTAAGAGCCAGTGTACCTTCATTCGACACACATACACACACACGCACTCAATGCATCCCCATATCACATTCTCCCCATCTCATTCCAGGTAGACATGGTTCTAAGAGCCAGTGTATGTTCACTCGACACACATACACACACACACGCACGCACTCACTCAATGGATCCCCATCTCCCCACCTCCCCTTCTCATTCCAGTTAGACATGGTTCTAAGAGCCAGTGTACGTTCATTCGACACACATACACACACACGCACTCACTTAATGGATCCCCATCTCCCCATCTCATTCCAGTTAGACAAGGTTCTAAGAGCCAGTGTACGTTCATTCGACATACATACACACACACACACACCCACACACACGTACTCACTCAATAGATCCCCATCTCATTCCAGTTAGACATGGTTCTAAGAGCCAGTGTACGTTCATTCGACACACATACACACATGCACGCACTCAATGGATCCCCATCTCATTCCAGTTAGACATGGTTCTAAGAGCCAGTGTACGTTCATTCGACACACATACACACGCACACACACTCGCTCAATGAATCCCCATCTCCCCATCTCATTCCAGTTAGACATAGTTCTAAGAGCCAGTGTACATTCATTCGACACACACACACACACACACACACTCACACACTCACTCAATGGATCCCCATCCCCATCCCCCCATCTCATTTCAGTTAGACATGGTTCTAAGAGCCAGTGCAACTTCATTCGACACACATACACACACACGCGCGCACGCACTCATTAGATCCCCATCTCCCCACATCATTCCAGTTAGACATGGTTCTAAGAGCCAGTGTACGTTCATTCGACACACATACACACACACACACACACGCACGCACTCAATGGATCCCCATCTCCCCATCTCATTCCAGTTAGACATGGCTCTAAGATCCAGTGTACGTTCATTCTCCACACATACACACACACTCACACACTCACTCAATGGATCCCCATCCCCCCATCTCATTTCAGTTAGACATGGTTCTAAGAGCCAGTGCACCTTCATTCGACACACATACACACACACACACACACACGCGCACGCACTCATTAGATCCCCATCTCCCCACATCATTCCAGTTAGACATGGTTCTAAGAGCCAGTGTACGTTTATTCGACACACATACACACACACATGCACGCACGCACTCACTTAATGGATCCCCATCTCCCCATCTCCCCATCTCCCCATCTCCCCATCTCCCCATCTCATTCCAGTTAGACATGGTTCTAAGAGCCAGTGTACGTTCATTTGACACACATACACACACACACGCACTCAATGGATCCCCATCTCATTCCAGTTAGACGTGGTTCAAAGAGCCATTGTACGTTCATTCGACACACATACACACGCACACACTCACTCAATGGATCCCCATCTCCCCATCTCATTCCAGTTAGACATGGTTCTAAGAGTCAGTGTACATTCATTCAACACACATACATACACACACACACACACGCACGCACTCAATGGATCCCCATCTCATTCCAGTTAGACATGGTTCTAAGAGCCAGTGTACGTTCATTCGACATACATACATACACACACTCACGCACTCACTCAATGGATCCCCATCTCATTCCAGATAGACATGGTTCTAAGAGCCAGTGTACGTTCATTCGACACACACACACACGCACACACACTCACTCAATGAATCCCCATCTCCCCATCTCATTCCAGTTAGACATGGTTCTAAGAGCCAGTGTACGTTCCTTCAACACACATACACACACACACATGCAAGCACTCACTCAATGGATCCCTATCTCCCCCTTTCATTCCAGTTAGACATGGTTCTAAGAGCCAGTGTACGTTCATTCAACACACATACACACACACACAGTCACTCAATGGATCCTCCTCTCCCCATCTCATTCCAGTTAGACATGGTTCTAAGAGCCAGTGTACGTTCATTCGACACACATACATACACACACACACGCACTCACTCAATGGATCCCCATCTCATTCCAGTTAGACATGGTTCTAAGAGCCAGTGTACGTTCATTCAACACTCATACACGCACACACACGCACTTAATCAATGGATCCCCATCTCCCCATCTCATTCCAGTTAGACATGGTTCTAAGAGCCAGTGTACGTTCATTCGACACACATACACACACACACGAACGCACGCACTCACTCAATGGATCCCTATCTCCCCATCTCATTCCAGTTAGACATGGTTCTAAGAGCCAGTGTATGTTCATGCGACACACATACACCCACACACACGCACTCACTCAAAGTATCCCCATCTCCCCATCTCATTCCAGTTAGACATGGTTCTAAGAGCCAGTGGACATTCATTCGACACACATACACACACACACACACACACGCACTCACTCAATGGATCCCCATCTCCCCATCTCATTCCAGTTAGACATGATTCCAAGTGCCAGTGTAAGTTCATTCGACACACATAAACGCACGCACCCACTCATTAGATCCCCATCTCCCTATCTCATTCCATTTAGACATGCTTCTAAGAGCCAGTGTACGTTCATTCGACACACACACACACACACACATGCACGCACTCAATGGATCCCCATTTCCCCATCTCATTCCAGTTAGACATGATTCCAAGTGCCAGTGTAAGTTCATTCGACACACATAAACGCACGCACCCACTCATTAGATCCCCATCTCCCTATCTCATTCCATTTAGACATGCTTCTAAGAGCCAGTGTATGTTCATTCAACACACATACACACACACACACGGAAGCACTCACTCAATGGATCCACATCTCCCCATCTCATTCCAGTTAGACATGGTTCTAAGAGCCAGTGTACCTTCATTCGACACACATACACACGCACGCACGCAATAGATCCCCATCTCCTCACATCATTCCAGTTAGACATGGTTTCAAGAGCCAGTGTACGTTCATTCGACACACATACACACACACGCACTCAATGCATCCCCATATCACATTCTCCCCATCTCATTCCAGGTAGACATGGTTCTAAGAGCCAGTGTATGTTCACTCGACACACATACACACACACACACACGCACGCACTCACTCAATGGATCCCCATCTCCCCACCTCCCCTTCTCATTCCAGTTAGACATGGTTCTAAGAGCCAGTGTACGTTCATTCGACACACATACACACACACGCACTCACTCAATGGATCCCCATCTCCCCATCTCATTCCAGTTAGACATGGTTCTAAGAGCCAGTATACGTTCATTCGACATACATACACACACACACACACCCACACACACGTACTCACTCAATAGATCCCCATCTCATTCCAGTTAGACATGGTTCTAAGAGCCAGTGTACGTTCATTCGACACACATACACACATGCACGCACACAATGGATCCCCATCTCCCCATCTCATTCCAGTTAGACATGGTTCTAAGAGCCAGTGCACCTTCATTCGACACACATACACACGCACACACACTCGCTCAATGAATCCCCATCTCCCCATCTCATTCCAGTTAGACATAGTTCTAAGAGCCAGTGTACATTCATTCGGCACACACACACTCACACACTCACTCAATGGATCCCCATCCCCCCATCTCATTTCAGTTAGACATGGTTCTAAGAGCCAGTGCACCTTCATTCGACACACATACACACACACACACGCGCGCACGCACTCATTAGATCCCCATCTCCCCACATCATTCCAGTTAGACATGGTTCTAAGAGCCAGTGTACGTTCATTCGACACACATACACACACACACACACACACGCACGCACTCAATGGATCCCCATCTCACCATCTCATTCCAGTTAGACATGGCTCTAAGATCCAGTGTACGTTCATTCGCCACACATACACACACACGCGCGCACGCACTCAATAGATCTCCATCTCCCCATCTCATTCCAGTTAGACATGGTTCTAAGAGCCAGTGTACGTTCATTCGACACACATACACACACACACATACACGCACTCACTCAATGGATCCCCATCTCCCCATCTCATTCCAGTTAGACATGGTTCTAAGAGCCAGTGTACGTTCATTCGACACACATACACACACACACACACACGCACTCACTCAATGGATCCCCATCTCCCCATCTCATTCCAGTTAGACATGGTTCTAAGAGCCAGTGTACGTTTATTCGACACACATACACACACACATGCACGCACGCACTCACTTAATGGATCCCCATCTCCCCATCTCATTCCAGTTAGACATGGTTCTAAGAGCCAGTGTACGTTTATTCGACACACACACACACACACACACACACACGCACTCACTCAATGGATCCTCATCTCCCCATCTCATTCCAGTTAGACATGGTTCTAAGAGCCAGTGTACGTTCATTCGACACACATACACACACACACACACACACGCACTCAATAGATCCCCATCTCCCCACATCATTCCAGTTAGACATGGTTTCAAGAGCCAGTGTACGTTATTCGACACACATACACACACACACACACACACACACGCACTCACTAAATGGATCCCCATCTCCTTATCTCATTCCAGTTAGACATTGTTCTAAGAGCCAGTGTACGTTCATGCGACACACATACAAACACACACGCACACACTCACTCCATGGATCCCCATCTCATTCCAGTTAGACATGGTTCTAAGATCCAGTGTACGTTCATTTGACACACATACACATACACACACACACACACACACTCACTCAATGGATCCCCATCTCATTCCAGTTAGACATGGTTCTAAGAGCCGGTGTACGTTAATTTGACACACACAGACGCACTCATTCAATGGATCCCCATCTCCTCATCTCATTCCAGTTAGACATGGTTCTAAGGGCCAGTGTACGTTCATTCGACACATATACACACACACACGCACGCACTCACTCAATGGATCCCCATCTCATTCCAGTTAGACATGGTTCTAAGAGCCAGTGTACATTCATTCGACACACATACACACATGCACGCACTCACTTAATGGATCCCCATCTCCCCATCTCATTCCAGTTAGACATGGTTCTAAGAGCCAGTGTACGTTCATTCAACACACATACACACACACACACACACTCAATGCATCCCCATCTCCCCATCTCATTCCAGTTAGACGTGGTTCTAAGAGCCAGTGTACATTCATTCGACACACATACACACACACGCACGCACTCACTCAATGGATCCCCATCTCATTCCAGTTAGACATGGATCTAAGAGCCAGTGTATGTTCATTCGAAACACATACACACACACACGCACTCACTCAATGGATCCACATCTCCCCATCACATTCCAGTTGGACATGGTTCTAAGAGCCAGTGTACGTTCCTTCGACACACAAACACACACACGCACTCACTCACTCAATGGATCCCCATCTCCCCATCTCATTCCAGTTAGACATGGTTCTAAGAGCCAGTGTACGTTCATTCAACACACGCACACACTCACTCAATGGATCCCCATCTCCCCATCTCATTCCATTTAGACATGGTTTTAAGAGCCAGTGTATGTTCATTCGACACACATACACAAACACACACACACATGTACGCACTTAATGGATCCCCATCTCCCCATCTCATTCCAGGTAGACATGGTTCTAAGAGCCAGTGAACGTTCATTCGACAGACATACACACACACACACGCACGCACTCAATGGATCCCCATCTCATTCCAGTGAGACATGGTTCTAACAGCCAGTGTACGTTCATTCAACACACATACAAACACACACACACGCACACATGCACTCTCTGAATGGATCCCCATCTCCCCAACTCATTCCAGTTAGACATGGTTCTAAGAGCCAGTGTACGTTCATTTTAAACACATACACAAACACACACACACATGTACGCACTTAATGGATCCCCATCTCCCCATCTCATTCCAGTTAGACGTGGTTCTAAGAGCCAGTCTACATTCATTCGACACACGTACACACACACACACACACACACACACACACACACACACACTCACTTAAGGGACCCCCATCTCATTCCAGTTAGACATGGTTCTAAGAGCCAGTGTACTTTCATTCGACACACATACAAACGCACAAATGCACTCACTCAATGGATCCCCATCGCCCCATCTCATTCCAGTTAGGCGTGGTTCTAAGAGCCAGTGGACGTTCATTCGACACACATACACGCACGCACGCACTCAATCAATGGAACCCCATCTCCCCATCTCATTCCAGTTAGACATTGTTCTAAGAGCCTGTGTACGTTCATTCGACTCACATACACACACACACGCAAGCACTCAATGGATCCCCATCTCACCATCTCATTCCAGTAAGACATGGTTCTAAGACCAGTGTACGTTCATTCGACACACATACACACCTGCACGCACTCACTCAATGGATCCCTATCTCCCCATTTCATTCCAGTTAGACATGGTTCTAAGAGCCAGTGTACGATCATTCGAGACATACACACACACACGCACGCACTCAATGTATCCCCATATCCATTCTCCCCATCTCATTCCAGTTAGACATGGTTCTAAGAGCCAGTGTACATTCATTCGACACACACACACGCACTCATTCAATTGATCCCCATCTCCTCATCTCATTCCAGTTAGACATGGATCTAAGAGCCAGTGTACGTTAATTTGACACACACACCCACTCATTCAATGGATCCCCATCTCCTCATCTCATTCCAGTTAGACATGGTTCTAAGAGCCAGTCTACGTTCATTCGACACACGTACACACACACACACACTCACTCAATGGATCCCCATCTCATTCCAGTTAGACATGGTTCTAAGAGCCAGTGTACTTTAATTCGACACACATACATACAAACAAACGCATGCACTCACTCAATGGATCCCCAGCTCATTCAAGTTAGACATGGTTCTAAGAGCCAGTGTACGTTCATTCGACACACATACACACACGCACGCACTCACTCAGTGGATCCCCATCTCATTCCAGTTAGACATGGTTCTGAGAGCCAGTGTACGTTCATTCGACACACACTCACACGCACGCACTCACTCAATGGATCCCCATCTCCCCATCTCATTCCAGTTAGACATGGTTCTAAGAGCCAGTGTACGTTCACTTTAAACACATACACACACACACACTCACTCAATGGATCCCCATCTCCCATCTCATTCCGGTTAGACATGGTTCTAAGAGCCAGTGTATGTTCATTCGACACACATACACACACGCACGCACGTACTCACTCAATGGATCCCCATCTCCCCATCTCATTCCAGTTAGACATGGTTCTAAGAGCCAGTGTACTTTCATTCGACACACATACACACACACGCACGCACTCACTCAATGGATCCCCATCTCATTCCAGTTAGATATGTATCTAAGAGCCAGTGTACGTTAATTTGACACACACACCCACTCATTCAATGGATCCCCATCTCCTCATCTCATTCCAGTTAGACATGGTTCTAAGAGCCAGTCTACGTTCATTCGACACACGTACACACACACACACACTCACTCAATGGATCCCCATCTCATTCCAGTTAGACATGGTTCTAAGAGCCAGTGTACTTTAATTCGACACACATACATACAAACAAACGCATGCACTCACTCAATGGATCCCCAGCTCATTCAAGTTAGACATGGTTCTAAGAGCCAGTGTACGTTCATTCGACACACATACACACACGCACGCACTCACTCAGTGGATCCCCATCTCATTCCAGTTAGACATGGTTCTGAGAGCCAGTGTACGTTCATTCGACACACACACACACGCACGCACTCACTCAATGGATCCCCATCTCCCCATCTCATTCCAGTTAGACATGGTTCTAAGAGCCAGTGTACGTTTATTCGACACACATACACACACACATGCACGCACGCACTCACTTAATGGATCCCCATCTCCCCATCTCATTCCAGTTAGACATGGTTCTAAGAGCCAGTGTACGTTCATTCGACACACATACATACACACACACACGCACTCACTAAATGGATCCCCATCTCCCCATCTCATTCCAGTTAGACATGGTTCTAAGAGCCAGTGTACGTTCACTTTAAACACATACACACACACACACTCACTCAATGGATCCCCATCTCCCATCTCATTCCGGTTAGACATGGTTCTAAGAGCCAGTGTATGTTCATTCGACACACATACACACACGCACGCACGTACTCACTCAATGGATCCCCATCTCCCCATCTCATTCCAGTTAGACATGGTTCTAAGAGCCAGTGTACTTTCATTCGACACACATACACACACACGCACGCACTCACTCAATGGATCCCCATCTCATTCCAGTTAGACATGGTTCTAAGAGCCAGTGTGCGCTCATTTTAAACACATACACACATACACACACATACACACACACTCAATGGATCCCCATCTCATTTCAGTTAGATATGTATCTAAGAGCCAGTGTACGTTAATTTGACACACTCATACGCACTCATCCAATTGATACCCATCTCCTCATCTCATTCCAGTTAGACATGGTTCTAAGAGCCAGTGTACATTCATTCGACACACATACACACACACACACGCACTCACTAAATGGATCCCCATCTCCCCATCTCATTCCAGTTAGACATGGTTGTAAGAGCCAGAGTACGTTCATTCGACATACATACATACACACACACTCACACTCACGCACTCACTCAATGGATCCCCATCTCATTCCGGGTAGACATGGTTCTAAGAGCCAGTGTACGTTCATTCAACACACTTCCACACTCACACGCACTCCCTAAATGGATCCCCATCTCCCCATCTCATTCCAGTTAGACATGGTTCTAAGAGCCAGTGTACGTTCATTCGACACACATACACACACACGCACACACACTCACTCAATGGATCCCCATCTCATTCCAGTCAGACATGGTTCTAAGAGCCAGTGTGCGTTCATTTTAAACACATACACACACACACACTCACTCAATGGATCCCCATCTCATTCCAGTTAGACATGGTTCTAAGAGCCAGTGTACGTTAATTTGACACACACACGCGCACTCATTCAATGGATCCCCATATCCTCATCTCATTGCAGTCAGACATGGTTCTAAGAGCCAGTGTACGTTCATTCGACGCACATACACACACGCACGCACTCACTTAATGGATCCCCATCTCCCCATCTCATTCCAGTTAGACATGGTTCTAAGAGCCAGTGTGCGTTCATTTTAAACACATACACACACACACACACACACACACACTCATTCAATGGATCCACATCTCATTCCAATTAGACATGGTTCTAAGAGCCAGTGTACGTTCATTCGACACACATACACTTACACACGCACGCACTCAATGGATCCCCATCTCATTCCAGTTAGACATGGTTCTAAGAGCCAGTGTACTTCCATTCGACACACATACAAATGCACGCATGCACTCACTCAATGGATCCCCATCGCCCCTTCTCATTCCAGTTAGACATTGTTCTAATAGCCAGTGCATGTTCATTCGACACACATACACACACACACTAAATGGATCCCCATCTCCCCATCTCATTCCAGTTAGACATGGTTCTAAGAGCCAGTGTACGTTCATTCGAGACATACACGCACTCAATGGATCCCCATGTCCCATTCTCCCTATCTTATTCCAGTTAGACATGGTTCTAAGAGCCAGTGTACGTTCATTCGACACACACATAAACACACATGCACGCACTCACTCAATGCATCCCCATCTCCCCATCTCATTCCAGTTAGACATGGTTCTAAGAGCCAGTGTACGTTCATTCGACACACATACACACACACACACACACACACGCACTCACTCAATGGATCCCCATCTCCCCATCTCATTCCAGTTAGACATGGTTCTAAGAGCCAGTGTACGTTCGTTCAAAACACATACACACACACACGCACACACACTCACTCAATGGATCCCCATCTCATTCCAGTTTGACATGGTTCTAAGAGCCAGTGTACTTTCATTCGACACACATACAAACACATGGATGCACTCACTCAATGGATCCCCATCTCCGCATCTCTTTCCAGTTATACATTGTTCTAAGAGCCAGTGTACGTTCATTCGACACGCATACACACTGCACGCACTCAAAGGATCCCCATATCCCATTCTCCCCATCTCATTCCAGTTAGACATGGTTCTAAGAGCCAGTGTACGTTCATTCGCCACACATACACACACGCACACACTCACTTAATGGATCCCCATCTCCCCATCTCATTCCAGTTAGACATGGTTCTAAGAGCCACTGTACGTTCATTCGACACACATACACACACACACGCACTCACTCAATGGATCCATATCTCCCCATCTCATTCCAGTTAGACATGGTTCTAAGAGCCACTGTACGTTCATTCGACACACACACACACACACATACACGGTCTCACTCAATGGATCCCCATCTCCCTATCTCATTCCAGTTAGACATGGTTCTAAGAGCCAGTGTACGTTCATTCGACACACATACACACACACACACACACACACGCACGCACGCACTCACTCAATGGATCCCCATCTCACTCCAGTGGGACTTGGTTCTAAGAGGCAGTGTACATTCATTCGACACACATACACACACACACACACTCACTCAATGGATCCATATCTCCCCATCTCATTCCAGTTAGACATGGTTCTAAGAGCCAGTGTACGTTCATTCGACACACACACACACATGCACGGTCTCCCTCAATGGATCCCCATCTCCCTATCTCATTCCAGTTAGACATGGTTCTAAGAGCCAGTGTACGTTCATTCGACACACACGCACGCACTCACTCAATGGATCTCCATCTCATTCCAGTGGGACTTGGTTCTAAGAGCCAGTGTACATTCATTCGACACACATACACACACACACACACACACACACACACACACACACACACACACGCACACACACGCACTCACTCAATGGATCCCCATCTCCCCATCTCATTCCAGTTAGACATGGTTCTAAGAGCCAGTGTACGTTCATTCGACATACATACACATGCACGCACGCACTCACTCAATGGATCCCCATCTCCCCATCTCATTCCAGTTAGACATGGTTCTAAGAGCCAGTGTACGTTCATTCGACACACATACACACATGCACGCACTCACTCAATGGATCCCTATCTCCCCATCTCATTCCAGTTAGACATGGTTCTAAGAGCCAGTGTACGTTCATTCGACACACACATAAACACACATGCACGCACTCACTCAATGCATCCCCATCTCCCCATCTCATTCCAGTTAGACATGGTTCTAAGAGCCAGTGTACGTTCATTCGACAAACATATACACACATGCACTCACTCAATGGATCCCTATCTCCCCATCTCATTCCAGTTAGACATGGTTCTAAGAGCCAGTGTATGTTCATTCCACACACATACACACACACACACACACACACACACACTCAAAGGATCCCCATCTCAGTCCAGTTAGACATGGTTCTAAGAGCCAGTGTACGTTCATTCGACACACATACACACACACACACACGCATGCATGCACTCACTCAATGGATCCCCATCTCCCCATCTCATTCCAGTTAGACATGGTTCTAAGAGCCAGTGTGCGTTCATTCGACACACATACACACTCACACGCACTCACTCAATGGATCCCCATCTCCCCATCTAATTCCAGTTTGACATGGTTCTAAGATCCAGTGTGTGTTCATTCGACACACATACACACACACACACACACACACGCACTCACTCAATGGATCCCCATCTCATTCCAGTTAGACATGGTTCTAAGAGCCAGTGTACGTTCATTCGACACACATACACACACGTACGCACTCACGCACTCACTCAATGGATCCCCATCTCCCCATCTCATTCCAGTTAGACGTGGTTCTTAGAGCCAGTGTACGTTCATTCGACACACATACACACATGCAGGCACTCACTCAATGGATCCCCATATCATTCCAGTTAGACATGGTTCTAAGAGCCAGTGTACGTTTTTTCGACACACATATACACACTCACACTGTAGTGCTTTCCTCTTATCTAGTTTTAAGCACTAACATAACGCACCAGAAATGCACTTCTGAGGTCAAAGAAGACTTTTATTGTTGTTAATTCTTCCCCAACCACAATTTTTATGAATGACGAATTAGTAGCTTTCAAGCCCGCTTTAATCAAACAAAATATATCAGTTTGCAATATACACAGCAGGTTATATTTATAAGATATTGAATGCAAAGCAAAACAAATACTTCACCGTGTGGGAAACTATTTACAGCTTCATCTTTCTAAGGTCTGCAAGCTGATGACCCCCTGTCAGCCGCGAGAAAGAGATTCATCTACCCACACGGGATTGCTGGCAGCTGGCGCCAAGCTCCAGCACGAGGTCCGGCAGATTCGAATCTGAATCTCTGCAACCTGTGACATTCGTTACAAAGGTGTGCCCCCTCCTCTCAGACCTGGGAAAACTGAGCAAGCCTTTTGGAGACTGGCCAGGTCTCCGAGACTACTCCTGTTCCCAAGCTCAAGCGGAGAAAAACAACCCATGTACCCTCTCTTATCAGGTCTAGTCTACTGTGAGAAAAACATCTTGGTTCATCTTGTGCAAAAACACAGCTTGGAAAAATACAGCTTGGATTCTCAACTGCAATGTCTAACTCCACGTTAAAGGCAATAGGCAGCTAACCTAAATATCAAATGCAATGTCTAGTGTCATGTCAAAGCCAACAGGCAGCTGAGCTGAATACAAAATGCAATGTATAATATCGTGTCAAAGCCAATAGGCAGTTAAGCTGAATACAAAATGCAATGTATGATATCATGTCAAAGCCAATAGGCAGAATATCTAATAGCATGTCAAAGTCAATAGGCAGCTAAACTGAATACATCATGTCAAAGCCAATAGGAATGCAATGTCAAAGCCAATAGGCGGCTAGACTGGATACAGCATGTCAAAGCCAATAGGCAGAATATAGAATGTAATGGCTAATGCAATGTCAAAGCCAATAGGCGGCGAAACTGGATACAGAAAGTAATGGCTAATGCCATGTCAAAGCCAATAGGCGGCTAAACTGAATACAGAAAGTAATGGCTAATGCCATGTCAAAGCCAATAGGCGGCTCAACTGAACAAAACATACCATGTGCTACTGGTGAACATTGAGCAACTAATATGCACAGTGGTGAAACACAGTCATTGGTCAAAACAAACTCCATTAAATGGCAGTACATTCCGCCCTTTGACCAATGAATTTTTGTTTCACATATCTCTTGTTTCAAACAAAAACAAAAAACAAAAAAAACATCAGCACAAAAAAAAACATTATCAGCAAGTCAGATTTGAATGATCAAAGCAATCCCTGTAAAGCAATAGAAGTGAATTAACACATTGATCTCATAACCTTTCACATCAGATACATCTACACAGAAAAGACTGAGCAATTTGTACTCTGAATGAGTCTCTAATTCAACAGTGTTAGCAATTTGATGTGGCATGAGTTCTACTCATGTAAAGATGCACGGTCCATCTGAAAGGTTTGCTGGAAGATAAGCAAAAGTCAGAGTTCCATACGAGAAGGGAAAAAGAAAAAAAAAAAAAACACAGCTTAGTTCCAGTGGAAGAATGCAATCAAACAAGTTGAACTTGAACTGAAGGCGCAGTTTGCGCAAAATGGATCCATGGTGCTGGCACTTTACTCAGCCAGGTTCAGGTTGGGGGTTCGGTCCCTTCCCCGACCCCACACGCACACACCGGAAGGGGGACCACACAGCACACTCAGGGACAGTGGCGAAACGTGGTAGGATCTGCAAAAGAAACAAGTATGACTTTTCTTGCAAATAACATTTGTCATTTAAACTGCACCCTTCCTCTTTCTTTCCCTGTTTTATAATCAGCAGGACGTTTTTGGGGCCTTTTGTTATAATTTCTGCAGGTTCTGGAGGGTCACTTAGGGCTTCAGCCCACACATCCGCACTGAGGTTTTTATCTGCTGCACCACAGCTTCCCTTTTCTTGCACTGTCAGAAGGGCTGGGGCAGACTCCTTCTTTACCAAACCTCCATTCACTGCACTTTTGCCAATTTGGGCCATTCTGTCTCCAATTTGTATGAATGAATCAGATTTTTTTCTAGGTATCAGCATAATTTCGATTTTTCCTTGGTAATTTGCAGCAATCACTCTCCCTAAAACCTGATCAATTTGCCATTTCTGTCCTGGTAACTTTCCTCTCCCCAACTGCTCTGTGACTGCTTGCATGACAGATTGCTTTTGTGCGTGCTGCACAGTTTTTATCAAATCTAGGGGAATGTGCATCTCTCTCATCTCTGCCCACCTGTAAGTGGCTTTTTCTCTCAGCTGTTCACATTTCTGGGGCACCCACTTAGCCATCCCCACTAAGGCAGAATTCTGGGTGTACACTTCTCTCTCTGAATTTTTCTCATTAACATCTGCAAGGTAATTGAACCAGTTAGGTACAAGCCATATGGAAAAACAAGCAGCTAAAACATTAGCAATGAACCAAGAATCAGCGTAAAAATGACACATCTCACGTAGCTCTTGCTTTAAAATCTGACACACATTATACAACGCTGTTCCTTCTACTGTGCCAGAAAACAACATTTCAGTCAATGAATCATTAGAAAAACAAACATGCTTTTTATCTTCAGTGGACACGAATTCAAATGGTGCACACCATTTCACTGGTAACTCTTTTACCTGTGGTACTCTAGCCCTGTCTTGCAAGTACCAGATCCATTGTATGATTCTAGCTAGGGGCACTCTTTTCTTTCCTTGTTCTTGAGTTACATGTACATAAGTATTTCCTTCTTGCACTGCGCAGAAACCTAAAGTCTGCATTATTTCATTTGCCAAATCACAAGCGCGCAGCTGCATATTATTTTTCACAGTGACCATATACAAAAGTGTTAGGATTTCACTCAAATGAGGGCTATTCTGTTTCCAAAAATCAAACAAGCTAATGTCTTGCTCTAAAATCTTTCGTTTTACTTCATTCTGCAACGGTAACTCGTAAATCACATTCTGGGCTCTCTCCGTGTTATCAGTTAAGGAATGCGCTTTGGCTGCCAAAAACCATGGCTCACACGAAAACTCAAAGCAGCTCGGAGCTGTCTTAACCCCCTCATTACTGGAATGGGAAAAGAAAGATTCTTCTAAACCAACATTTTTATAACTTTCAGCATTATTTTGAATTATTGTATCCTGGCTAATTTGCTCACGTAAATTCCTATTTTCATGTTCCAACTTCCTACATTTCTCCTGCATTTCTCTGCAAGCAGATAAAGGTATCCAGACCTTTCTGTCATCATTACTTCCAAAAGACACACTTTCTAAATATGTACAACAGAAATTATTTCTCAAAGCACTATCAGGCCGTTTAGCTACACATGCATTTTCAAACATGGTCTGCCGTGCTTCTGTAATTCTCCAAACAGAAAACAATTCACAGTTTTTCATAGCACCATCGGACAGTTTAACAACACATGCATTCTCAGACATGGTCTGCCGTGCTACTGTGATTCTCCAAACAACAAAAAACAATTCCTGTAATTCTCAAAACAACAAAAACAATTACACTTTTAAAGTGTGCATGTAGAAATCTACCAATTCGTCAATACCCCTTAATCAACTCTTAATGACCTCTTCCCTTAATTGACCCCACTCCTGGTACCAATTGTAGTGCTTTCCTCTTATCTAGTTTTAAGCACTAACATAACACACCAGAAATGCACTTCTGAGGTCAAAGAAGACTTTTATTGTTGTTAATTCTTCCCCAACCACAATTTTTATGAATGACGAATTAGTAGCTTTCAAGCCCGCGTTAATCAAACAAAATATATCAGTTTGCAATATACACAGC
This sequence comes from Pleurodeles waltl, assembly GCF_031143425.1. Taxonomy (NCBI): domain Eukaryota; kingdom Metazoa; phylum Chordata; class Amphibia; order Caudata; family Salamandridae; genus Pleurodeles; species Pleurodeles waltl. The sequence goes on from NC_090442.1 coordinate 991,969,735, forward strand.
AGGTTATATTTATAAGATATTGAATGCAAAGCAAAACAAATACTTCACCGTGTGGGAAACTATTTACAGCTTCATCTTACTAAGGTCTGCAAGCTGATGACCCCCTGTCAGCCGCGAGAAAGAGATTCATCTACCCACACGGGATTGCTGGCAGCTGGCGCCAAGCTCCAGCACGAGGTCCGGCAGATTCGAATCTGAATCTCTGCAGCCTGTGACATTCGTTACAAAGGTGTGCCCCCTCCTCTCAGACCTGGGAAAACTGAGCAAGCCTTTTGGAGACTGGCCAGGTCTCCGAGACTACTCCTGTTCCCAAGCTCAAGCGGAGAAAAACAACCCATGTACCCTCTCTTATCAGGTCTAGTCTACTGTGAGAAAAACATCTTGGTTCATCTTGTGCAAAAACACAGCTTGGAAAAATACAGCTTGGATTCTCAACTGCAATGTCTAACTCCACGTTAAAGGCAATAGGCAGCTAACCTAAATATCAAATGCAATGTCTAGTGTCATGTCAAAGCCAACAGGCAGCTGAGCTGAATACAAAATGCAATGTATACTATCGTGTCAAAGCCAATAGGCAGTTAAGCTGAATACAAAATGCAATGTATGATATCATGTCAAAGCCAATAGGCAGAATATCTAATAGCATGTCAAAGTCAATAGGCAGCTAAACTGAATACATCATGTCAAAGCCAATAGGAATGCAATGTCAAAGCCAATAGGCGGCTAGACTGGATACAGCATGTCAAAGCCAATAGGCAGAATACAGAATGTAATGGCTAATGCAATGTCAAAGCCAATAGCCGGCGAAACTGGATACAGAAAGTAATGGCTAATGCCATGTCAAAGCCAATAGGCGGCTAAACTGAATACAGAAAGTAATGGCTAATGCCATGTCAAAGCCAATAGGCGGCTCAACTGAACAAAACATACCATGTGCTACTGGTGAACATTGAGCAACTAATATGCGCAGTGGTGAAACACAAAGTCATTGGTCAAAACAAACTCCATTAAATGGCAGTACACACACTTACTCAATCAATGGATCCCCATCTCTCCATCTTATTAAAGTTAGATATGGTTCTGAGAGCCAGTGTACGTTCATTCGACACACATAAACATACACACACTCAGTGGATCCCCATCTCCCCATCTCATTCCAGTTAGACATGGTTCTAAGAGCCAGTGTACGTTCATTAGACACACACACACACACGCACTCACTCAATGGATCCTCATCTACCCATCTTATTCCAGTTAGACATGGTTCTAAGAGACAGTGTACGTTCATTCTACACACATACACACACACACACTCAGTGGATCCCCATCTCAGTTCGACATGGTTCTAAGAGCCAGTGTACATTTTGTCAACACACACACACACTCACTCAATGGATCCCCATTTCCCCATCTTATTCCAGTTAGACATGGTTCTAAGAGCCAGTGTACGTTCATTCGACACACATACACACACACACACACACACACACACACACGTACTCACTCAATAGATCCCCATCTCATTCCAGTTAGACATGGTGCTAAGAGCCTGTGTACGTTCATTCGA